>NW_024429183.1:10235225-10451581 GCF_017639785.1 Mesocricetus auratus | reverse complement strand
CCTAAGGACATGGGACCTGGGAGTCCAGAATGTGCTCGGACATGGGTAATGAAAACAGGAAATCTCCTATTTAACAAGGCAGCTTGTATCTTCTGAAAGATGTTAGCAACTCTGCTGGAGGATCTTATTATTCCAGCTATCTCAAGGAGATTAACTGCATTAACCACATAAGAGGAATCTGATACAATATTGAGGGGTCCTGGAAAAGCCTCAAGAACCTCCAGTACTATCAGACATTCTACAACTTGAGGTGAAGTTTCATTATATTGTTTAGATATAACCCTATCCTTGACCACATAAGCTCCCATACCAGTTTTTGATCCATCAGTGTACACCACAGTCCCATCTGGGAGTGGGTCTTTAGCTGTCACTTGTGGAAACACTATAGCCTGGTTTAGGGCAAACTGTAAAATTGGATGCTTTGGAAAATGATTATCAATTTGTCCTGAAAAGGAAGTAACTAAAACTGCCCAATCACTAGATGTGGCTGCCAAGGTCTGAACTTGTGCAGCAGTATAAGGCACAATCAAGGAATCAGGATCCCTGCCAAAATGTGTAACAGCTGCTTTTATTCCGCGAGCGCGAGCTGTGCAACAGCATCAGGGTACCAGTCAATAATCTTAGCAGGGGAAGCATTTGGATGAATCCAAAGTAATGGTCCATGTTGCCACAGGACTGCAGTTGGCAATTGAGCTGTCTTAAAAACACACAGATTAAAAGGTAGTGACTCCTCAATTCGTTGTAATTGTGCTTCCTGTAAGGCCTCTTCCACCATCTGTAAGGCTCGGTGGGCGGCAGGGGTAAATTTTCTGGGTGAGGAGATATGAGGCTCACCCTCCAGGAGATCGAAGAGGGGTTTTAGATCAGCAGATGGAATTTTTAAAAAGGGCCTCAACCAATTTATATCTCCCAGAAGTTTCTGAAAATCATTTAATGTTTGTAAGTGGTCTTTGCGAATTTCTATTTTCTGAGGAACTATATTTTTGGGAGTAATCTTTGAGCCCAAAAAGAGCCCTGTATCTGCAATTTGAACCTTTTCTGAGGCAATCTCTAATCCCCACTGTTTTAATTCAGCCACCAGCATGGGAAAAGCCTTTTGTAAAACATCTAACTCTTTGTGACAAATAAGAATATCGTCCATATAATGGATAACGATTAAAGATGTAAATTGCTTCCTAATTGGCTCCAAAGCCTCCTGCACATATAGCTGACATATTGTTGGGCTATTGGCCATGCCTTGCGGCAGTACCTTCCACTGAAATCTCTTGTCTGGTTCCATATGATTAAGAGAAGGGATAGTGAAGGCAAACCTTGGTCTATCCCGTGGGTAAAGTGGAATAGAGAAGAAACAATCCTTAATATCTATAATAATAAGCTTCCAATCTTGAGGAAGTGCAGAAAGCAAAGGAAGGCCTCTTTGAACAGGGCCAAAAAGATGCATCTGATTGTTAATGGCCCGCAGGTCGTGGAGTAATCTCCACTTCCCAGATTTCTTCTTAATAACAAAAATTGGTGTATTCCATGGGGAGGTAGAAGGCTCTAGATGCCCCAGCCGTTCCTGTTCTTGCACTAATCTTGTGACAGCCTCTAATTTTTCAGAGGATAGAGGCCATTGAGAGACCCATAACGGCTCCTCTGTTTTCCATGGTATGGGTCGTGAAGCCTCAACGGCCCCTAAATAAAACCCAGTCCTTTTCTACCCCGATTTCCGTGTTGTGTAATGGGTTTTATTCTGCCTTGTTCTTGCCTACCCAAGCCTCTACCATTTGTATACCCCATCTTTGCCATAATGGCTGATGCCTGGGGGAGTATTCATTAGTTAGGGTCATGCCCATGGCTTGTAACACATCTCGTCCCCATAAATTTACAGGGAGTGGCAACACATAGGGGGTAAAACATCCCTGTTTGCCTTCAGCATCCCGCCAGGTTAAGGCTGAGGCACTGATGGCAGGAGAGGACTGGTATCCAAGACCTTGTAGAGAATGAGATGAAACAACAGTGGGCCAAGACTTCGGCCACCAATGGAGTGAAATAATGCTTTTGTCTGCTCCCGAATCCATTATCCCTTCAAATTCTTTTCCATTAATTAACAATTTTATTGTAGGTCTCTCATTTAGGGGTATAGCCAGATAGGCTGAATCACTTCCAGAAGATCCCATAGCCCTTTTTTGTAAAGTGTAGGTTTCTCCATCCCCGAGGGAGGGCAGCAACACCAGTTGTGCAATTCTATCTCCCTGCTTTATAGAAAATACACCCCGAGGGCTAGAACAGAGAACTTGAATCTCCTCTTTATGATACGGGTCAACAATTCCAGGATATATAATGAGTCCCTGTAAAGTTAAGGAGCCACGGCCCAGAATAAGCCCAATGGTGGCAGGGGGCAAAGGTCCAGGGGAATGGACTGGGACCGGTTGAACATTCATTTGGGGCATGAGTAAGAAGTCGGAGGCGGCACGCAAGTCCATTCCGGAGGTTCCTCGGAAACCTCTACTTCCTCTTGATTGCTTTTCTGAAATTGGTTCCCATATTTCTGAGGGCCCTGGGACCATGGGCCCCGTGACCCGTTTTTTGATTGGGGTACCTTGGATTCTTCAATAGGGGGCAGAAGCCTCCCTTTTACATCCCGGACTGACCTGCATTCGCTAGCCCTATGATAACCTTTACCACAACGATAGCAAAGCTTCGATTCTCTTGTTCTTTCAGGGGCTTGACAATCTTTCTTAAGGTGCCCCATTCTCCCACAATTAAAACAAGCTTTTCGATTAGATAAATCTCTATACCTGTGCGTTTGTAAAATGGCGGCAGCTAGTCCTGCATTGGTTAGGGGTCCCCCAGCTCCCTGCACACTCTGAGCCAATCTTGTAAACCTTTGCTTTTGCGAGGGGCGATAGCCGCTCGACATTCCTGGGTTGCTTGTTCATAGACAAGTTGCTCAATCAGGGGCATAGCTTGTTCTGAATCACCAAAGATGCGACTGGCGGCCTCTGTCATTCTGGCCACAAAGTCTGAAAATGGCTCTTGGGGTCCTTGGACAATCTTTGTAAGGTGTCCACTGGACTCTCCCCTTTTTGTGAGGGCCTTCCATGCTTTAATAGCGGCGGCCGACACCTGACCATAGACGCCCCAGATGTAGTTGGTTTGATTAAGGGCATGTTGACCCTGACCTGTCAGCATTTCAAATGTCCACTGCCTCTGATTCTCATCTTCAGCCGTGGCATTAACTCTAGCTTGTGCCTGGGCTGCATCATACCAGAGAGCCTTCCATTCCATGTATTGTCCCATGTTGGGAAGCACTGCTTTCACTGTCGTTTGCCAGTCAGTGGGAGTCATGGCAAAATTAGCAAGCCTTTCCACCTGTAATGTGGTAAAGTTAGCATTGACCCCATAATTACGAACGGATTCGGCCAATTCTTTAATTTGATTGTAATCTACGGGGGTATGTACTCTTCCGCCTTCCACATTCTCGAATACTGGAAAAGCCATTTGTATTTTTCTCCGTTCCTCTAAAGGTAAAAAGGAGTCAGTACCAGTATTCAGCCGAAGCTCATATGGCGGAGGCGCTGAGAGGCGTGAGCCCGCCGAATTTATAGGCGGTGGCCTCACATTCATTTTTGTTTTCAGTGGCCGGTGTCTATCAGGGTGATATCTTTTTCCTCATACCGTGCCACCTCCCCTCTAGACCACCTTCTTCGCTAGAATCCAGAGTGTCAGAATCAGAATTATCTAGCTCCAAGGCTTCTAGCTCTACTGCAGGGTATAGACTAGATTCTGGCTTTTTCTTTTTCTTAGATTTGTTAAGGGGTGAATGATAACTCCCTTCTTTCTCTCCCCCTTTCTTAACTTCCTGGGGAGGGCCTTTTTCTTAGACATGTCTTTTCTTTTGCGAGCTCCCATTCTCTCACTCCGTTCAGTTTCTGACATGCTATCCTGAACTTCCTCTAAGGTTCCCTGACTTTCTATTATAGCAGGGTGACAGGCCTCATCCTCCAAGCAGTTTTTAACTAGCTTCCAAATGGCTTTGGTACCTAAGCAGAGATCTCCTTCTGCATGCTTCCTGTCTAGTTCTTTACCTAGCTTGTTCCATGAGGCCACAGTGAGGGACCCGGAACAAGCATACCATGGTGCCACTCTATCTACCTCCTTCACAAAATTTTGAAGTGTTCGTGGTGCAATTTTAAGATCTCTTTGTTTTAGCACAGTCTGTAAGGCTGTAACCACTGACTGTGACGACCCCATCGCGCTGACAGCTTATCTAAAAACGCGCTCAACTCCGTTACCAGACTGACAGCACCAGACTGACAGCACCAGACTGACAGCACCAGACTGACAGCGCCAGATGGACAGCGCCAGATGGACAGCGCCAGATGGACAGCGCCAGACGGACAGCGCCAGACGGACAGCGCCGTTCTGTCAGCACCAGCCACGATGAAGGAGAAGGACAAACAGGACTAGCACCAAAGCCTCCACTGACCCGTCCCACGGTGATGACAAACTAAGGCCAAAGTCGAGAAAAGGGTTGTTCAGGATAAAGCATACCTCTCTGAACCTACGTCCCTGCAGTTCTGAATCCGCCCCGTTTTCCGAGGGGTCTCCGCGGCGCCGGCGATGTTGAAGAGTTCCCGGGTTTCGGCACCAGATGTCCCGCGCTACCGTCTCGCCAGCAAGAACGACGCAGAACACTCGGATCCTTCTGCAGTAAAGCTTTAATGCATCTTGAGAGATAGATGATCAGCTTCTTAGAGGGAGACCCCAAGCTAAGAAACCCAGCCCCTTATATAAGCCTAGGAGCTCCGAGTGAGATGTGTAGAGCCGGGATTGGTGGTTTGCACATCACCCCAGATGACGTCACGGGAGAGGCACAGTTTAAACGGTTAACTCCAACTGACAGCGACAGTTAACTCCAACTGACAGCGACAGTTAACTCCAACTGACAGTGGATGTCAGCGCCATCTTCTAACGGCAATAGCGATAGCGAGGGCGGCTCCTCACACCCTCCTTTAGGAATTCACCCCTTTTTTTCAGAGAAGATTCTGGAACACTGTGCTCTATTCTCCTCTGACCTATTTCTCCCTTTCATCTAGCTAGCCAGTTGTCTGTTCTCTCTCTCTCTCTCTCTCTCTCTCTCTCTCTCTGTCTCTCTCTCTCTCTCTCTCTCTCTCTCTCTCTCACACACACACACACACACACACACACACACAATCAAAGCAAAGCAAGCGTTCAGTGTTATTATAGGAAGTATTTTCTTTGAGGAACAATGATCAAGTTAGACCTTCAGATCATCTATGCCTTTCTGGATTCTTATTTACCAATTTCCACAGAAACTCATAGGAGAGGTATTCTACTTTGAAAACTTATACTCATTGTCATTTCATGTGTGTGAGAAGCATCTTAATTTATATAAAATCAGTACCAATGTCCTTAACAGCACAGATGCAAATACTTTGAAAACAATATATAAACATCACTACAACTTAACAGAAAATAATAACTTCTTTAAATCAAAGTCTTTCTTTTTTGTGGTTTGAAAGTTTTTTTCTAACTTCTTTACTGACTCTTTGGGAGTTCCACATCATACACCCCAATTCCATTCACCTCCCGGTCCTCCCATATCTTCCCCTCATCCCTGCCATGCCCCCCCCCACAGAAAGAAACAAATTAAAGTAAGCAAGTCAGTGAACAAAAGCAAAAGCAAAAACAAACAAATAAACAAAAACCCCCAAGCAAAACAAAACAAAAGCTTACAACAACAGAAAACTCTCTTTGTTTCTCCTTTCCTGCCTCTCCAACACCTCCATTCGTCCTGGTCCTGGTGGCAATGGAGGCTGCAGTGTGTCATATAGTATACCTCTTTGTCCCATCAGTTTTACTGATAAACGGTCATTGCAATGAGTCCCTGGTCTGGTTCAAGGCTTCTGGCTTCTGGCACACCATCCTCACTGGATCCCGACTGGAACTCCTGTGGGATGTACTGTGGCTGCCACGAGTCTTGGAGACCTTGCAGGTATTGCTCTCTTTATCAGCTCCAGCAGGTCCTAGATGGAGTAGATGCTAGGGGTGGGTCAACCCAAGGCCTGGCTGTGGGCCTGGATAGTAGCCAAACTGGTTAGTCTGGGCCCCTGGGACCACCCACCTTTGGTGAGGGGGTGGAATCAGCTCCCCTAGATGTTTACCCTCAGAGTCATTTCACTAGTTTCTTAAACAGGGAAGATTTCTAAGCCTCTCTCATCACCATTGTATAGAGATTTCCCATTCATCAAGTCAACTCATCTACCTTGTAGTTGCTTGGTGATGGAATATACAGTAATGGTTTGGGGGTCGGGGTCACATGAGTCCCAATGCCTGCCTGGGTGCTAATTATACTCTCAACCAGAGCACTGAGACTCCTAGGTAAGTCTTCCTCTTCAGCCTCCCCTCCTCTCTGGTTGAACTCCACAATCATGGTGAAATGCTTCTGCTTACTTTAATACCTGTGCTGCCTTATTCACTTATCAATATGTGTGGCTGATTTCTTTCCATGTGGCAGATATTTCAGGTATAAATATTTTCTATTCCACATGTAATATGTAGCCCTGATAACTTTCATCAGGGGTGGCATTAGGTTATACAGAATGATGGACCATTTTCCTTCGCATTACCTTCCTTCAGGTAAACTACTCTGCAGATTAGTACCTGGGTTTTCCTTGATTTATTTTGAAGGTTACTCTATATGCCTCCACTCCATACTTTTCTATGAATTATGCATGCTGCTAAGGTCCAACACCCAGCAAAGGCAGTCAGCTATAATTCCTTGACTTGTAATTTACATTATACCATCACAGGTGGCTTAAGCTTCTAAATTTTTCACTCAGAAGATAGCAGTTTGATACTCAAAAGGAAAGTTCTTGAGACGATATTGCAGTTAACTGTCGTTACTTTTTAATTTAAAATTTCCATATGCTTCAGTTATAAACTATGTTTAAATGGTTTCTAATTATATATATGTGTGTGTGTGTGTGTGTATACACACAAACATGTAAAAACCTACACTGACCCCAATGTAAAATATGTGAAATATGTACACCAACTTCTTTTCTACCTAAAACAATAGGTTGGTTGTAGATTAAAAAAAATGGAAAAGATGTGTGTGGTTAAAATGGATTTTAAAAGATGTGAGAGACATTACTTCTATTCAGAAGTTGCTTTAGGTCATTTATCAACATCACCTAAATGTTGCCTAATTCTTTAAACCCTTTATTGCTTCCATGAAGAACATTTTGCCTATATCAGTCATATTCCATAGGCCCATGTAATTTTTCTTCAGTTCTTAAAATTGTAACCTCGTGGCACAGTCTGATGCCAGTTTACTAGAGAGACTGAGGCCAGAGAGTTCCAAGGCCTGACTAATCTATAGAGTGTGTTCAAGGTTGGTCTCAACAACTTAGTAACAGACTGTCCCACAGTAAAAAGTAACAAGATGATTGAGGCAGAACCCTTGCCTAATACATGCAACTAGTTCTCTAGGTTCGATCCTAAATACTCTCCCACACCCAAACAAACAAAAACCCATAGCCGACAGGGCTTGTGGAACCTTGAGATTCCCCAAGCCAGTGGTCTTCATCAAAGACACTTCATCAGAGAGTCATCAGCTGACCAGCAACATTAGGGTCACTCAGTACCCAACCTGAAACTACTGAATGGAGACCTCTGATGCCATCCACCCTCCAGGGCAAATCCTTTATTTATTTTGGTGATTGGAATGGAAACCTGGGCCCTATGCATGCTAGGCAAACACCATACAAGGAGATACAACTCCATTTCTTATCTCCAGGGCATTGTGATGACAACAGCAGGACTCCTGGCCAATTCAACGTGCAAGAGATGGTCTAGTGCAAGGCTTTACCTCATCTCAATTCTTTCTCCCCACCCCCCACCCCCAGCAGCTGCCCACTGCCACACTGCATCCCACAGGTGTGGATGGCAACGCCAGGCCTCCATTGTTTCTTTAATTTCCACTTTCCCCTTGGAATCCAGCCCCCTGGAGTGCCTTTAAAGGTTAGTTTGGCCTTCATGGTCCCACAGTGTAACAGGCCACTGTGAAGGTGACCTGTGCTGACAAGGAAGTCAGCAGGTAAAGCTTTTTGCAGCCATTCCTTGTCTGAAAGAGCTGAGATGCATTCTATGTAGGTCTCTGGAAGGGGAAAGCCAAGTCCAAAACAGACCTTTAACTCATTCAGTCACCTTCCCGCTTCACGTGCGTGTCATTTAACCTTCTATCATGAGAACACTGCCCAGAATAAATTGCCTACATGTGAGAAAGGTAAAAGAGCTCTAGCCTAAGGGAGAAACACCCTTTATTTTAAAGATGAAACAAGTAGGTATTATTGGTATTCCTGTTTACGTGAACCCAGCAGGGAAACCGGACTTGTCTTCTAGAGAGAGGGAGATAATTTGATACTTTCTATTTAAAAATCACAGGATTCTGCGTCCACCAGCATGAGCTGGCTGCTACTTCTCTCCAAGAGTGAGGTTGAAAATAGGAAGGGAGGATGGAGGCAACCCATCCAGTCATGTTCAGCCTTTAGTAATTGTTGAAACGCTGTAGGATTCTTAATTTCAATCTAGTATTGTGGGTCTGTGAGTGTGCTTGTACTTGTGCGTGCATGCCACAGTGCCCCTGAGAAGGTCAGAGGACAACCATTTAAGGAGTTAGTTCTCCTTCCTCTGTGGGATCATGGAATTGACCTCCGGTCATCAGGTTTGCTCTGCAGCCATCTTTACTCATTGAGCCATCTTGCCAGCCTACCGAAATGTTTTTAATCTATCTGTACAAAGTGAATCCTTATGTAATTCAACTAGGACAAAGGAGTCATGGGCAGTACAGTAGGGTTTGTGACTAATTAGCTTCCAAGGAATGCTAACTTCCATGCGAATATGTGTGAAAGTATTCCCAGTCTCCCAACAAACAAGGAACTTAACTAGGAAAAGAAAAAAAATTAAGTAAATCTTGATGCCTACATCATGCCATCTGAAAAATGACACCACCTCAGTGTGCTTTGTTTATTTCCTAACATCTGCAGTGAGATTATGAGCTTAAACTGTTTAAAGGAAATATTTTCCTTTCATGAAAATTATTTTGCCCTCAATCATAAACATTGTTTCAAAATTCATATTTACACTGTTATTTTTCTAAATACTTCCCCAACCCATGCGTGCCGGAAATGCTTCCAAAGCACCACGAGAAGAGTACTATATTCAAATCCGCAAGATAGTTCTAGTTAAGTAACATTCCCCTGCCGGCCTTGTTTTGTTATTTTTCTTTCCCATACATGTATACACATATTTTTTAAATGCACACCTCATGTCTAACAGAATCATTGTTAACAGACACATTTGCTTTAGTGATGCATCTGAGTAAAAATGTTGCTTAGTGGGCTTTGAGGCACCTGCCACCAAGCCTCAGGTCCTAAGTTCATTTCCAAGGACACACTTGGTGGTAGATGAGACCTGGCTTTCACATGCTGTCCTCTGACTTTAGTGTGCACCATGTACTCAAGCATCTCCATACCCACACACAAAATAAAGTAATTTACAGTTTTTTGTTTTTTATTATTTAGCTCTATGAAGAAAAAGATAAAGATTTATATCTGTAGACAAAGAATAATTTTATTTAAATAGACTATACATAAATTATGTATTTACATTTAGCAAATTTCTCTGTGTTTTTCATGGAAAATATTCTTCTACCCCTTACAATATATCCCTTAAATTATTAGAACTAATAACTGAAATTGCAAGATTGTAAGAGAATATGATCATTTAAGACTTTCATTAATCCTTCCATTTAAATTCTTTGTCTTCGAGGATTTCATAATCAATTTTTAATGCTAGTGATATTCTGTGCACGGATCATGGAATTTCCTTTCTGTTTTGTAGCCTTGAAGAAACTACTTGAAACTGGACTGAGCCTCTTCAAGCAGGACTTTGTGAATCACAGTTGACCCCTAGGAAACAAATGAGGCTGGTTGTAAAAAGCTTTAGGCAGATGGGCTTTAATTGTCCAGCCTATGGAAATTCACTTCAATTTCAACACGTGTCAGTATGACACAGGCATCAGTTACACAAGTCAATATGATATGGAAACCAGTTCGACCTAAACATCAATCATACACCGAAGCACATGTGGGGTGTGTGTGTGTGTGTGTGTGTGTGTGTGTGTGTGTGTGTGTGTGTGTGTGTGTGTTCCTGGTTACTTACAAAAAGCTGTCTAAGAAAACTTAGTCCCTTAAGCAGACAAAGTTCTATGGAGAGTGACTGTGGCAAGCCTGTCATTTTTGGTAAACCTTACAATGTTTTCATAGCATCATCACGGCTAAAAACAAGCTCTGTCACCATCTGCAGTGGAGAGGCCCATCTGCAAAAGGTAGAGACTTTTGATTAAAGCAAAAAAAAAAAAGCAGTTCTTAAACTTATTTTGTTGAGTGCCACAAACCAAAACCCAAAACTGTATATGTCTGATGCCACTCATGTGACATTCTGAATGCATAACATTATGAGGAAACAAATGAATAGATCTGGGTTGGGTTGTAGGAGAAGATATTGTCTACCAAGTGGGCTACAAGAAAATGTTGGGTGTGATGCACTGGCCAGTGTTGACCTTTAGCGGTGAACAGACAAGTCAATGAATCATGCATATAACTGAATGCAAACCTTTATAGCCAGAACTTCATTGAAGTATGGTTTATACAGAAAATACAGCACATGTTTTAAAAAGTGTGATTAAACATGATACCATCTTTCACCACCATAGCAATAGATACTGGCCCAACATCCCCAGACTTTCACATATCAACCTGGATATGATATACCAATGCTAACAAATGGATGCAACTTTATATAGTAAGCAGAATTCCATGATGGACCCTAAGGTTTCCTATAATAACCCCTGGGAGTCTGGATATGTTACACACCTATGATATTATATTACATGTAAAGAAGAATTTTGTGGATATAATTAAGATTTTTCAGTCAGTCAAGTTTCAGGTCATCAAAGTGGGGGGCTTTTTTAGATGGGTCCTAATCTACCCACCTGAGCCTTTTAAATGCAAAATTTATTCCAACTGGTAGCACAGGTCAGATTCTAAATGGAAATAGGATTCCAGGGTTTTTGTTCCTTGCTTCAAGTTTTTAAGGGCTCATGCAAAAGCTGGAGAGACACGTTAAGGAGATGAGAGTAGCCCCGACTTACAGCTAGCAGAGAAATGAAGACTTCACTCATACAGCAACAGGGTTGACATCTGTGACAATCAGAATCAGTCTGGAACATGTCTTTCCCAGAGCCATGAGATAAGACCCTAGCACAGCCACCATCTTCATGTCTATCTCCCTAAGCAAAGTGTTAGGATGTAATGCAGGAGCCCTGCTGCTGCACAGACTGCAATACCTTGAAGGAGCATTTCCCCTCCCTCTCCCAGTTACCAACCAACAGGCACCTACTGAGACACTCTATGAGTCCTAGTGAACAGACGTCCAGGTGCCAGCATCTCGCAGTGAGTTTGCATCTAAAAGATATTGGTCGACACACATCCTGCTCCCTCCATCCTTTGCCTCTTGCCCTGGAATCACAGACTAGCTGTAGGCTTGTGCTGTGAACCATCATTATCTCCAGAAAGGTGTCAGAGGAGAATCTGGCTTCTGTCTCAGGGGCTCTGATTCCCTTACTTCAGAGCCCTGCCATGCTATCTGTCTCCATTGCTGGGGCCTGAATTCGCCTCAGAACTCCTGCCATGCTGTTGTCTGTCCAGTTGTTTGTCCATTGAATTAATAATAACCCTTCTTTTAAATTCCATACCCTGAACTATTTATCTCAGTGTCTGTCATGAAACCGTTCACAAAGTAATAGTGAAACTTGCCTACACTCCTGGCCTAACAGACCATGGGTGACTTATTAGATGGCTTTTCAACCACTGGATTCTGAAAAGTAACACAGCAATGGGAGACAAATATATTAGTTGCAAACATGTAGTGCGTCTTTACTGGAAAGGAGAGTTCAAGCTAATGACAAAAAGAAGTGAATGCAAACATTCTACTCTCTCGGCTGTGTTTCTCATGGGGGAGAGAATAGGAATGGTGAGGCTATTTTAGCTGCATGCTGTAATTAAGCAGTAAATAAATAATTTTGTTCATAAGTGGAGTCAAGTTTCTCATTACCTGACTTAGGGTTTCTATTGCTGCAATGAAACACCATGATCATAAAGCAAGTTAGGGAGGAAAGGGTTTATTAAACTTACACTTCCATGTTGCTGTCCATCCCTGAAGGAAGTCAAGATAGGAACTCAAACAGGGCAGGATCCTGGAAGCAGGAACTGATGCAGAGGCCATGGAGGGGTGCTGCTGATTGGCTTGTTTCCCCTTGCTTTTTCAGCTTACTTTCTTATACAACCCAGGACCAGCAGCCCCGGGATGGCACCACCCACCATGGACTGGGTCCTCCCCCATTGATCACTAAATGAGAAAATACCTTGCAGCTGGATCTCAAGGAGGCATTTCCTCAGTTAAGGTTCCTTCCTTTCTGATGACTCTAACTTGTGTCAAATTGACACGCAAAACCAACCAGTGTATTCCCCCAGCAAGAAGCTACAAAGAATTAGGGAGGGTGGTGAGAACACTGGATCAAAGTCCCAGATATGAGTGCAAACACACACTTATGGATAAATATATACATAGCAAATACAGGTGTTTAGCATAAACCAATCAACACATGCCCTGGTTAGTTTTGGGTTAACTTGATATAAGCTAGAGTCATTTTTGGAAGAGGGAATCTCAATTAAGAAAATGTCCCTTCTAGACTAGCTGGTGGGCAAGACTATATCACATTTTGTTGATTGATATGGGATGGCCCAGATCACTATGGGTGGTCCTAGGTTCGATAAGAAAGCAGGCTGAAGTCGGGTGTTGGTGGTTCACACCTTTAATCCCAGCATTCAGGAGGCAGAGGCAGGTGGATCTCTGTGAGTTCAAGGCCAGCCTGGTCTATAGAGGCAGTTCCAGGATAGCCTCCAAAACAATTCAGAGAAACCCTGTATTGAAAAACCAAAAAGAAAGGAAGGAAGGAAGGAAGGAAGGAAGGAAGGAAGGAAGGAAGGAAGAAAGAAAGAAAGAAAGAAAGAAAGAAAGAAAGAAAGAAAGAAAGAAGGAAAAAGTCACGATGAACAATCCCATGAGCCCTCCATACCCTCCATGGCTTCTGCATTAGCTCCTGCATCCAGGTTCCTGCCTTGCTTGAGTTCCTATCCTAATTCTCTTCAATGATGGACCCTGATGTGCAAATGAGTCAAGCAAACCCTTTTCTCCCCAAGTTGCTTTTGGTCATGGTGTTTCATCACAGCAGTAGTAACCCTGCTGAAGACAACATGCAAGCATCAATTTTCTAGCTGTGTCTACTGAGCTAGCAATGATCCCTCTGCAGCAATGAGCATGCCCAGCACTGAAATCCTAGTTTCTAAATATCATTCACTCATGAAAGAAATCAGTAAAACATTTAGAGGAATTCCCGATTCTTACCTGTGGCAGAATATATATGTATCCCAGCACTCTTACCTGCCTCCCTCACTCTTTGTAGCTTTCTGCAGAGGGTAGAAATACATAATGTATTATATGTACACTTATCACTGCTTCTTTCCCCCAAGAGCACCAGTATTCACATGCATATATCCCAAACACACCTAATTAAACCTTTTATGATATTGTTTTAAAAAAGTAAACAAATTAATGAAATGAGAGTGGGATAAATATTCCCTCCCCAATGAATTCCAGATAAATATAAAAGGAATGAAGGGAACTGTAAATTTCCTAGAAGTCTTCCACAGCACTGATTTCTATAGACAAAATCCATGGTGGATTAGCAGAGTTAATATACAAAGTTTTCAGGGGAATTAGGATCAATGCCTAGCTCCTGCCTAGCTGCCCCCAAATACATGCTAATTGTCAACATGCTGCTTTTATTTTTGCTCATATTAGGTGACTATCCATGTAAATAAGATGGAGTAGTATGGGGGAATTTTGACTATTTGACTGTGGTGAAGATGGGAATTGTACCTCATAACACAGTCCATATAAAAGTCATATCCTCATGCAACAAACTATTAGGGATGTCTAAGTACACATCTGTGCACATCTTTAGCTTTTGAGCTTCAAGACTTTACTGAATATAGATTGACCCACTGCTCTGTGTAGTATATTTAAAACACTAAAACCAAAAAAATTACTTCAAACTGATGATCTTCAATAGACAGGATAACTAACTATTATTAACTAATAATAAGTATTGGTAACAAGACCAACAGTGTTGCCAAATATTAGAAATATCTTTGAGTCCCCTGGCCTGTGGAGACTGCCAGAACCTTCCAGCCACCGAATCCCCCAGAGGGACCTGGAGGCTCCCATTCTTGCCTTGCCCCTCCACCCTCTGGGAAAGAGAAAGAGAGGGAGGCACGTGCGCGCACGCGCGCGCGCACACACACACACACACACAGAGAGAGAGAGAGAGAGAGAGAGAGAGAGAGAGAGAGAGAGAGAGACCTGAAGGCAGAACAAAATATTCAACATTGGTCACCATTCCTGTCTTGCCCCTGCACCATCCAGGAAAGAGGAGAGGATAGATCCTTGAACCCACATCCACCAGAAGAGAGAGAGAGAGAGAGAGAGAGAGAGAGAGAGAGAGAGAGAGAGACCTCACCTATACCCACTGGAAGAAGAGATGGGAAGACAACAGTATAAGAACACATCCAACAGCAGAAAGACTTATATGACACCACCAGAGTCTAGGGACTATACACCACAAAGACCCAAACATCCGAACACAGATGAAACAAAAGAGAATGACCTTAAAAATTACTTCATGAAATTGATAGAGGCCCCCAAAGTGGATATGAGAAAAACCCTTAAAGAAATGGAAGAAAAAAAACAAACCAAAAAAAATATGAGAAATCAACAAATCTCTTAAAAAGTCAAGAAAAAACAATCAAACAGATGAAGGAAACAATTCAAACAGTCCAAGACCTGATAACTGAAATAGAGACAATAAAGAAAACACAAACTGAGGGAAATGCTAGAAATAGAAAAGCTGTACAAATAATCAGGAACTACAGATGCAAGCAAACCAACAGAATGCAAGAGATGGAAGAGAGAATATCAGGTACTAAAGATAAACTAGAGCTAATAGATTCATCAACCAAAGAAAATCTTAAATACAACAAATCCTTAACAAAATATATCCAGGAAATATGAGACATTGAGAAAAGACCAAACCTAAGAATAATAGGTGTAGAAGAAGGCATAGAAAACCAGCTCAAAGGTGCAGAAGACATACTCAACAAAATCATAGAAGAAAACTTTCCCAAATGAAGAAGAGCACGCCTATAAAAGTGCAAGAAGCTTACCGAACACGAAATAGACTGGACCAGAAAAAAAGTTCCCTTGCCACATAATAAACACCAAACATACAGAATAAAGAAAGAATATTAAGAGCATCGAAGGAAAAGGGTAAAGTAACATACAAAAGTAAAGCTATCAGAATTACACCCAAATTCTCCATGGAAACCCTGAAAACCAGAAGGATAGATGTTCTACAAACACCAAGAGAAGACAGATGCCAGCCAAGACTACTATACCCAGAAAACTCTCAATCACTATAGATGGAGAAAACAAGATATTCCATGAGAAAACCAGATTTACATAATACATATCCAAAAATCCAGCCCTACAGTAAATTCTGAAAGGAAAACTCCAACCCATGGAAGTCAACTAGACTCAGGAAAACATGGGCAATAGATAATCTCACTTTATCAAAAGCTAGAAATAGAGGGAAAACTCACACACCATACTACCACCAAAAGCAAATCAAACACAAACAAGAATCAACATTCAGTAGTAATTAAAATCCCTCAATATCAATGGTCTTAGCACACGTATAAAAAGACACAGGCTAACAGAATGAATATGAAGACAAAATCCATCCTTCTGATGCATACAAATAACACACCTCACATTCAAAGACAGATGTGACCTCAGAGTCAAGAGTTAGGAAAAGATTTTTGAAATCAAATGGCCCTAAGAAGTAAGCTGGTGTAGCTATCCTAATATCTAACAAATTAGACTGCAAACTAAAATTAGTCAAAGGAGATGAAGAAGGTAATTTCATATTCATCACAGGAAAAATCCATCAGGATGAAGTCTCAATTCTGATTATCTATGCACCGAACACAAAGGTACCCACATTCGTAAAGGAAACATTACTAAAACTCAAATCATATATTAACACCACACACTTATAGTGGGAGACTGCAAGATCCCATTCTCACCATTAGATAGAATCACCAGACAGAAACTTAACAAAGGAACTAACAGAAGTTATGACACAATTGGGATTAACAGACATCTATAGAACATTCCATCAAAACACAAGAGAATATACCTTCATCTTAGCACCCCATGGAACGTTCTCTAAAATCAACCACATACTCGTCAACATAGCAAACCTCAACAGACAAAAAAAATGGAATCATTCCCTGTATCTTATCAGATCACTATGCTTTAAAGATAGAATTCAACAACAACACAAAATTCCAGAAACCCCACAAGCTCATGAAATTGAACACTATGTAATTGCACCATTCCTGGGTCAAGGAAGAAATTAAAAAAAAAGAAATTAAAGACTTTCTGGAATTCAATGAGAATAAAGACACAACATACCCAAATTTATGGGACACTTTTAAAGCAGTGCTAAGAGGAAAGTTCATAGCACTAAGTGCCCACATGAAGAAACTGGAGAATAGTCACACTAGAGAATTCACAGCACAACTGAAAGGTCTAGAACAAAAAGAAGCAAACTCATCCAGAAGGAGTAGACTCCAGGAAATAATCAAATTGAGGACTGGAATCAATAAAGTAGAAACCAGGGAAAAATTAAAAAAGAATCAATGAAACAAAGATTTGATTCTTTGAGAAAATCAATAAGATAGAGAAACCTTTATCCAAACTAACTAAAAGGCAGAGAGAGAGCATGCTAATTAACAAAATCAGAAAGGAAAAGGGGGACATAACAATGGACATTGAGGAAATCCAGAGAATCATCAGGTCATACTTTGAAAACCTGTACTCCACAAAATTTGAAAATCTAAAGGAAATAGACAATTTTCTGGATAGATATCCCTTACCAAAATTAAATCAAGAACAGATAAGCAATTTAAATAGACCTATAACGCCTAAGGAAATAGAAGCAGTCATCAAAAGTCTCCAAAACAAAAAAGCCCAGGGCCAGATGGTTTCAATGCAGAATTCTACCAGAAATTTGAAGATGATACCAGTATGTTAAGAGAACCTTTTTCTTTTGCTAGCCGCTTTGGTTTATCCCCTGCCAGTCGCCTGGGCTCTGCGGTGCCAGCCTGGTTCTAGATCCGCATGAGTCCCAAATAAACACACAGGAGGCTATATTAATTATGAAGCTGTTGGCCTTGTTTGTCTCTTACTGGCTAGCTCTGCCTTAAGTAATTACCCCATAATTGTTAATCTAAGTATATTTCTTACCGGAGAATAGTTCCCGGCATCCTACCCCCATGACATCACATGTTGACTCTCTTGTGTTTCCCCTTCCCAGAATCCTCCTCGACTCCTAGTCCCTCCTATCTAGGTTTTCTATTGGCCAGACAGTACTTTATTGACAAATGCACAGGCAAATAACAGGACTTCCCCAACATCTCCTCTTTTCTGTTTAAACAAAAGAAAGGTCTTAATTTTAACATAGTCAAATTGTATATGACAGAACAGTTATCAAGTAAGAACATAGTTACAATATTTTAGCAAGATTTAAAGAAAATATCATCCATCCCATCCTTGTGAGTCCAAAGTCCTATATGTAGCTTATCTTTTATCATAACTAAGGAAAACTATAATTATAACTATCTGTCTTCAACTCCATCAAAGACCACAGAAGGATAATATATAAACACTAGGATTGACAGAGACATCTTACTGCCTGAACAGTCACCCGAAGTTCCTCTGTAACGTTGGGGCATCCATCTTCAGCCCATAGGCCACGATGTGTCTGGAACACTTCTCAGCAAAGCAGGAAATTTCAAACTGTCCATCTGCGTTGGCAGTCTGTCAGTCATTTTTCTTTGTCCTGCAGAAAGTCTCGTAGACTCTTCATCAAGCAGGAACCCTGTAAGACTGAGTTCAGTAGTCACTTTCCTGTGGGTCCTGCATGTCCAGATGATACAACAACAGTCAAACAATCTAGGCAAGAGCAGTTTCTTGCCCAAATGGCTAATCTTGCCATGTTGAAAGCAAACTTTATAACGAGTTTCTTCGATGCCCATCTTCCTCTCAGACGTAATTGGTGCTGCCAGGAGCAGACATTTCTCATTGTCAAGAAAAACCCTAAACCATTTTAAATGACATTTTTCTGAGGGTCTTTGAGAGGTTTGAAGACTGTCTATCTCAAATATATTTCTGTATATCTAGAAAACCTAACTTACCTAACTAAAAATTTTGACTATTATAAGTAAATATCTATAGTCTGTATTTAATTATGTATTACGTTTTAAAAGATCAGTATAAGTACAATACTTAATCAAGAGGAGAAATATACTTATCACAAAATTGACTTTGAATTTGTATCAATAAATGAAAAACAATACCCATACCATAATTCCCCTTTTTACCATTAAAAAAGATTGGCTGTGATCACTAGCCAATTATAAACAATCCCATTTAAATGAAAACAAAGATTTATAAACAAGATGGGAATTGGGACGTCGCTCATTCCAAACTGCTTCCTGCTGGAAGGGGGTGCTGTTTATACCATGGGGATCATGACAAAACTCAGAAACCTGTATAAGTCCATATTTTCGGGGTCTGTAAGACTGCATCATCTTCGCTGTTTCGATTGTTGGAACACCTGGTCCACTGCTTCCGGGGGTCTTGGTTCGTCAAACCACAAAAGCCTGGAAGGAATCCTTAGCTTTTCATTTTCTGTAGAAACATAAATAAAAACTCCTTTTCCAAGTAACATATCCTTACACTTAAATTTTGAAGTCAAGGCATTTTTAAAAGATAGAAGTTGGATTAATTCAGCAGCATTTATAATCAAGTGTACTTTAGTAGCAGTTCCTTCCAGAGCAAGCAAAAAACTGAAAAACACAATAGCGTACAGTATCCAGACTCTCTGTGTATTTTCCATCTTTACGTGGCTTATTTATCTATTATTACTTTATTTCTTTCACTTTTATTTATTTTTCTCTGAGACAGGGTTTCTCTTTGGAAACCTGCCTGCCTCTGGCTCTGGAGCAATCTTACCGGCGTGCGCCACCACAACACCGGCTTTTGTATTTATTTACCACTTTGTCGTTTCAGTTTCTCTCTCAATCTCACATATATTTTTAAACACACTGTAAACCTTTAGAAGTTTTTCTTTATCCAAGTCTGACTTTACTGTAAATCTTTATGTTTTTCTGGCCACGTGTCTTATCTGTAAAACTGCGGCTGTTTTAAACTGCCGTTTCAAGATGGCGGGCGTAAGCGTGATTCCAGCTCACCGCCGCAGTCCATGCTGACATCCAGCAAAAGCTGCCACTTGCAGCTGTACGTACACACCTTTCAATCGTTAGCAGAGTCTCTTAAAACAACCTTGCTGTTTTTTTTTTTTATGTCGAGTCAGGAAGGCTCCAGTAAGCGAGCCGCATGAATCTCGGCTTGTGGCTAGCAAAACAGAACACACCTGAGAAAAATGCTGCTACCAAAAATCTGTGCTTCTCTCCGTTCTTCTGTTTCTAAAATTCCTTTAAAGCTTTTGTCATTCTGCGTGGAAATTCATGATCCCACTCCTGATCACCATTATGTTAAGAGACTCTTTTTCTTTTGCTAGCCGCTTTGGTTTATCCCCTGCCAGTCGCCTGGGCTCTGCGGTGCCAGCCTGGTTCTAGATCCGCATGAGTCCCAAATAAACACACAGGAGGCTATATTAATTATGAAGCTGTTGGCCTTGTTTGTCTCTTACTGGCTAGCTCTGCCTTAAGTAATTACCCCATAATTGTTAATCTAAGTATATTTCTTACCGGAGAATAGTTCCCGGCATCCTACCCCCATGGCGTCACATGTTGACTCTCTTGTGTTTCTCCTTCCCAGAATCCTCCTCGACTCCTAGTCCCTCCTATCTAGGTTTTCTATTGGCCAGACAGTACTTTATTGACAAATGCACAGGCAAATAACAGGACTTCCCCAACACCAGTACTCCTCATACTCTTCCACACAATAAAAACAGAATGGTCATTGCCAATATCTTTTTAGGATGCTACTATTACCTTGGTACCCAAGCCAAACAAAGACACAACTAAGAAAGAGAACCACAGTCCAATATTCCTCATGAATATTGATGTAAAAATACTCAATAAAGTACTGGCAAAATCAATTCCAAGAGCACATCAGAGAAATCATCCACCAGAGTCAAATAGGCTTCATCCCAGGGATGCAGGGATTTTTCAACATAAAAATCTATCAATGTAATCTACCATAGAGACAAACTGACAAAAAACCCACATGATCATCTCACTAGATGCTTAAAAAGCCTTTGACAAAATCCAACACCCTTCCATGATATAGATCCTGGAGAGATGAGGGATAACAGGAACATACCTGAACCAAATAAAAGCAATGTACAGTAAACCAACAGCCAACATCAAACTAAATGGAGAGAAAATCAATGCAATTCCTCTAAATCAGGAACAATACAAAGCTGTCCATTCTCTCCATATCTCTTCAATATTGTAGTTGAAGTTCTAGCTAGAGCAATAAGACAAGAAAAAGAGATCAAGGGGATAGAAATTGGAAAGAAAGAAGTAAGACTTTCACTATTTGCAGAGGATATGATAGTTAATATAAACAACCAGAAAAACACTACCAGGGAACTCCTACAGCTGATAAACACCTTCAGCAAAGTGTCAGGATACAAGATTAACTAAAAAAACAGTAGCCTTACTATATACAGATGATAAATTCACTGATAAAAAAAAATCAGAGAAACATCACCCATTACAATTGCCACAAACATTACAAAATACCTTGGGTTAACACTAACCAAACAAGTGAAAGACCTGTGTAGCAAGAACTCTGAGTCTTTAAAGGAAGAAACTAAAGAAGATACCAGAAAATGGAAAGATCTCCCATGCTCTTGGATAGGTAGGATCAACAGTAAAAATGGCAATGTTACCAAAAGGAATCTACAGATTCAATGCACCCCCCCATCAAAATACTGGCGCAATTCTTTACAAACCTTCAAATAATAATACTCAACTTTATATGGAAAAACAAAATACTCAAGATAGCCAAAACCATCTTGTGCAATAAAAGAACTTCTGGAGGCATCACCATCCCTGACTTCAAGCTCTATTATAGAACTATAGTCCTGAAAACAGCTTGGTATTGGCACTAAAATAGATAGGTAGATGAATGGAATGGAATTGAAAACCCTGATATCAACCCACACACCTAGGAACACGTGGTTTTTGACACAGAAGCTAAAATTATACAATGGAAAAAATGAAAGCATCTTCAACAAATGGTGCAGGCATGTAGAAGACTACAGATCAATCCATATATATCGACATGAACAAAACTTAATTCCAAATGGATCAAAAACCTCAACATAAATCCAGCCACGCTGAACCTCTTAGGAGAGAAAGTGGGAAGTATCTTTGAACAAATTGTTACAGGAGACCTCTTCCTGAACACAACACCAGTAGCTCAAACACTGAGAGCAACAATCAATAAATGGGACCTTCTGAAACTGAGAAACAAAGGATGCAGACAACAAGACAAAAAAGCAGACCACAGAATGGGAAAAGATATTTACCAATCCCACATCTGATAGAGGGGTGATCTCCAAAATTTACAAAGAACTCAAGAAGCAAGTCTCCAAAACACTAAAGGATCTAATCAAAAAGTGGGGTACAGAACTAAATAGAGAATCCTCAATAGAGAAGTCTAAAATGGATGATAGACACTTTTAAAAGTTTTCAACACCCTTAGCCATCAGGGAAATGCAAATCAAAACAACTCTGAGATACCATATTACTCCTGTCAAACTGGCTAAAATCAAAAACACCAATGACACTTTTTGCTGGAGAGAATGTGGAGAAAGGGGAACACTCCTCCATTGCTGGTGGGAGTACAAACTTGTACAGCCGTTTTGGAAATCAGTATGGCTGTTTCTCAGGAAAATGGGAATCATTCTACCACAAGATCCAGCAATTCCACTCTTAGGCATATACACAAAAGATGCACATTCATACAACAAGGATGTCTGTTCTACTATGTTCATAGCAGCATTATTTGTAATAGCTAGAACCTGTAAGCAACCTAGATGCTCCTCAACTGAAGAATGGATAGAGAAAATGTGGTACATTTATACAATGGAGTACTACTCAGCGGGGGAAAAAAAGCATTGGAATCTTGAAATTTGTAGTCAAATGGATGGCACTAGAAGAAATGGTTTGTACTTACTCATGTATGGACTTTAAACATAGAGCAATGGATTACCAGCCTACAATCCACACCTCCAGAGAAGCTAGGAAACAAGGAGTACCCTAAGAGAGACATTCATACTACCCCAGAGAAGAGAAAAGGGACAAGATCTCCTGAGCTAACTGGGAGCATGGCAGGAGGGGAGAGGGAGCTAGGAGAAAGAGAAGGGGAGAAGGGTAGGGGAGAGGAGCATATGAGAGAGCAGGAAGGTTGAGTCAGGGGAAGAACAGAGGAGAGCAAGATAAGAGATACCATAATAGAGGGAGCAATTATAGGTTTAAAGAGAAATCTGGCACTAGGGAAATGTCCAGAGATCTATAAGGATGACACCAACTAACAATGTAAGCAATAGTGGAGAGGCTACCTTAAAAGCCCTTCCTCTATAATGAAATTGATGACTACCTTATATGCCATCCCAGAGCCTTCATCCAGTAGTTGATGTAAGCAGAAGCAGACACCCACAGCTAAACACTGAACTGAACTCCTGGAATTCAGTTTCAGAAAGGGAGGAGTGATGAGCAAAGGGGTCAAGACTAGGCTGGTGAAACCCACAAAAACAGCTGACCTTCAGGGAGATCTCTAGGACCCCAGACTGACAGATGGGAAACCAGCTTAGGAATGTTCCATACCCCCTGAATGTGGGTGTCAATGAGGAGGCATTGCCTATCTATGAGGCCTCTGGTAGTAGATCAGTATTTATCTCTATTATATAAATGTACTTTGGGAGCCCATTCCACATAGAGGGACACTCTCTCAGTCTAGACACATGCAGGAGCGCCTAGGTGCTGCCCCAAATGATGAAGATCCCCCATGGAAGGCCTTACCCTCCCTGGGGAGCAGAAAGGGGATGGCATAGGAGATTAGTTGGAGGCAGGGGAGGAGGGGAGGGAATGGAAACTGGGATTGACAGGTAAAACAAGTTTGTTTCTAATTTAAATTTTAAAAAACAAATATGAGAAATAGATAACTTTATTTTTTGTTTTGATATTTTCCCCCAAATAAGATGGCTACCTTCTACACTTAACTTTTGTAGAAGAGTGCTTCTAATGGAATTCCTCAACATGCTCTCCACAAGAGACCCAGTGGGATTCTCCTCCTCCTCCCTGTGGGCTGCACTTGGGCCCCTGCTTCTGCCAGAGTGGAAAGTAGAGAAAGTAGTAGCCAGTAAGCACCTTACTGCCTTAGACCCTGAGGTAACTTTCCATCATGCCTTCTCCTTCACTGGAAATAGCAAGGGAGGCCACTGTGGCTGTAATCACTAACTGAGCTGCTGGTTTTCACACACCACTTCTCATGGTCTTCTGTCACATATATTCAAAGACATTTATCACCTAGAGAAAGGCATGCACAAGCTAGGCCTGTGAGGCCAGGAATGTCTCACATTTATGGTAGGAGTGTGTGAATAGGTATGTCTTTCCTGAGGAGAAATTTTGTTTTCTGGCATGCGTTAGACCTTTCAACACACTCATAAACACTTAGAATATTTTTTTATTTTCAATTTTAAATTTAAATTAGAAACAAGGTTGCTTCACATGTCAATCCCCGGTCCCTCTCCCTTTTCCTCCCCTCCTCCCACACCCTCCCACCAATCCCCTCCCCAATAACCCCTCATTTCCCCAGGGAGGGTGAGGCCCTCCATGGGGTTTTCCATAGTCTGTCATTTCATCCAGGGCAGGGCCTAAACCGTAACCTCAAACCAGAATTTTGGCTCTGTGGGTAGAGACAGTCACACACAGGCCTGCTGACCTGAGTTCAAACTCAGGATCCCACAGGTGGAGACAGTTGACTCCAGAGAGCTGACCTCTGACCTCCACATGTGTGCTGAAGCATGCACATGACTACACTCTCACACACTAAATAAAATAAGATTAGATTTGAGAATACAGACTTTCTGGTTTTATTCTGTAAACAGCCTTTTATTTTATGAAAGAAAACACTGACTGGGTGAATCCACGGAATAAATGACTAGGCAAAAGTATACTTCATCTTTTACTAAAAATGATAGTATTCGCATTTGAGAAATAAAGTATCCTCCAAAATTGAGGTTTTGGTTAAGCCAACATAACGAGAGCTTCTATTGCTCATTTATTGTCAGCACAGAATTTCTGTCTGGCTAGTTCTATCCTTGTGTATGAGTGGCATGGGTTGTCCTTACTGCCCCAGTGTACTGTGCTATCCTGCCTGGTTTGTCCCTTGTCCTTGATTTTTCTAACTTGAATCAAGAGTGGTTTTTAACACGCTCATTCACATAATTGGTTCTTCATTTGGTAGAGGAATCTTGTTTCTTCCAGCTTTTCAAAGGAACCACCCAGAAGTCAGCCCCAGGTTCAGGAAAACTGACCACATACAGAAACATGTGGTTAAGGCCAAAGACAGCTAGCTGTGACTTCTCTCCTTGTCCAAGCACTTTATAGACATGGGATAATTAAATATCTCCCTTTCAAGGACAGCATGCAGGGCTTGAGCTGATAAAGTTAAGAGCTCTGAGACAGGAACAGCTAAGGACAGTGACCCCATCTGTCTGTGGGTAATAGGAGGAGAGGAGTCCCATGCTCTGTCCCTGCTGGTGGCTTGGGCTCCCCATGGCTGTCTGTGCTGAGCTAAGACACAGGAGCAGAGAGTATCCTGGGCAACAAGAAGTTAAGGATGTAAAATAAGTGTGAGAAGATGTAATAGCCTGAACACTCTTACTACAAAGGTTTTGCCATTTATTGTGTACATAAATCTCTTTAATTCACTTAGGTATCGTAATGCTTTTTGTTTTAGTATAAAATAAATCTTTGACACCAATGAGCCTTAAAAGGCACATTTAATTTTAAAGCATCAAGAAGTCTGATGTAACATGGTGTGTGTGTACCATGTCTAAATTATAGCAACCTCAAGAAATCTGGAAGGCACAGTTTCACAAAAAGCAATGTCTGTTGCAAACTTGGCTTTGATTTTGAGAAGACGTTGCTTGAAGCCACCAGCTCTGACTGAATAGGAGAAAGTGCTAGAATTTTTCATGTAAGTCATTTGGTTCATTAATTTTCTTTAGCTTTAATTCCATTTCTCTACACCTGTAAGAAGTGAAATGTCCACTTTATTTCATGAGTGACATCTGCCAAATAGTAAGAAAGACATCTGTGAATTAGCAATAATTCCTCCAGAGTTCAATGGTGCTATTTTTAAACCTATTTACTTTTATTCAACATATATGATTATCATCCAGCATTAACATATGTGGACCATGTGCAGGAAGTGCCCAAGAAAGCTAGAATAGGGCATCTTGTTGCATGGAACTAGAATCACAGACAGTTGTGAGCCACCATGTGTGTGCTGGGAACTACAATCAGGTCCTCTGCAAGAATAGTCAATGTATTTTAGCCACCGAGTCATCTCTCCCACCCCAAATGTTGTCAGTATTACATTAGGGTCATTACATATCTTTAATGAAAAATTATTTGTTGAGACATTTCAATAGCTTTTCATCATCATAATGATAGGGAATTTATCTTATTGGTACTTAAAAAATCATCATTGTATGTGACATTTTAATTTCAGCAAAATTCTATTTTGAGGAAATTATTTAATTGTATAACAATAAAGCAAGTAGAAACTTCAGTGACTCACAGCATCTTGGTAAAAAGCCATGTTCTTGACTCGGGAAAGATGACAGGCTAGAAGCCACTTGTGTGTGACCTTGTGAAGGAGAGTTAATATAAGAATGAATTCAAAAACACAGGGAGAACTTCCACAAAGGTAGAAATTGCACAGCAAATAATGATAATTATATTAATTATTGTTATTATAATTAAAATTTTATGAGCAAAAACATCAGTGACTCACCAAAAAGATACCAATCTGAGCACAGCTCCTATGTGAGTCTCCAGCTGTAGAAATGTGAGAAGAAATTATTTCTCAACATATACCAGGCAGCCCTGCTTAGGCAGTGGCATGTGAGAAAAAGGAGGATCCAGGGTCATCCTCAGTGGCCAGGAACAAGCCTATGAAGAAAAGTGACCCTGGAGACTGACAGTCTTGAGCATCAGGTCAGCTAAGTAGGTCAACATCTGGAGACACCTCGCTACCATCACAGCTATAAAGTCAGAAATTTTTGAGGCTCCAATGAAATACTTGAAATGCACAGCTACATCCTTCCAGCAGGAGATCCATGCTTAGCGGACTGGGAAATTATAAAGACAGGCACATTGCAAGCACAGAGAGCAGGATTATAGTTGCTTCTTCAACTCAAGATGCACTTAGAAGACACCCTTCAGCTACAGAAATTACCCCAACATGTACAATCTGAGAAATCCGTGGAGCTCCTGAGAACATGCCCACCTCATTGTCTACAAAGCTAAGTGTGACCAGCAGAGGCCCCAGGTGCACCGAAAAGGAAGATGCCAAAGTAAAGTTGGTTTAGGATGACTATAGATAATGGTCCAGCACCTCAACAGCCCCACAGGCCATGTGAAGCATAGAATCCATGATT
Organism: Mesocricetus auratus; assembly: GCF_017639785.1. Lineage (NCBI taxonomy): Eukaryota > Metazoa > Chordata > Mammalia > Rodentia > Cricetidae > Mesocricetus > Mesocricetus auratus. The sequence continues at coordinate 10,424,553 of NW_024429183.1, read as the reverse complement.
TTAGATGGCCCTCCTTCCCACATTCATGGAATAATTTCCAAATTTCAGGAATTCAGAAAGAACCAATTCCAGTTTTATTTTATTTTTCCTTGGTTCTGTATACACGTGCAGCCCCTTTTCTCTTTTACATTTTATTTTTTCATTTACCATATTTTATTTCACTTTATCATATTTTATTTCACTTTATTTTATTAAAACAAACTATAATGAGTTCAGATTTTGTTACCCATGACACATTGATCTAATACTGTTCATACTTTTTTTTCTTTGTTGGGCAGTCTTTTATTTTTTTTTTTCTCTTTCTTTCTTCCTCCGACTCCACCATGTAGGATATGGGTAAAGCAGGTAAGTGAAAAATAAATACCTATGAGTGCCTACACTTAAAGAAAAATCAAAACTATCTCAAATAAATAACCTAATGATGCATCAAAGGTCTTAGCAAAATAAGATAAGCAATATCTAAGAGCAGTAGGTAATAGGACATGATAAAGTATCCAAGGAGAAATTGATGAAACAGAGACTAAAAGAACAATACAAAGACTCAAAATGTTGGTTCTTTCAAAAAAGGTAAATGAGATAACAAACTCACATAATGGTGTTTCGAATGAGAATGCCCCTCCATGGGGTCATATATTTGAATACTTGGTCCTCAGTTAGTGGAACTATTAAGGAAAGATTGAAAGGTGCAGCCTTGTTGGAAGGCATTTGTCACTGGGGATGGGCTTTGAGGTTTCAAAAGACTGGCACCATTTCTAGCCTCCCTCCCTCTGCTCCTCCCTCCTCCATTCCTCCATCCTCCAGTCCCTTCATTCCTCTTACATTTGTGAATCAAGATGTGAGCTTTAAGGTGTTCCTTCGCTCTATCATCATAGAGTCTAACTCTCTGAAACCATAAGCCAAATTAAATATTTTCCTTTATAAGTTACCATGGCCATAGAGAAGTAATAAAGTACCTGAACTGACCAAAAGAAGCAGGATGCCCATAAAAATAAAATTAGACTTGAAAATAGGGTGTTGGAAGTGACTTCAAAGGATCCAGAGAATCATCGGGGAACATTTTGAAATTTTATATTTTAAAAAAGTTGGAAAAATATAGGAGAATAGGCAGATTTCTTGGTATGTATGACCTATCAAAATTAAACATGGAAGGTATAAAGAACCTAAAAATTCCCACAGTGATCAATGAGAATAAACCTGTAATAAAAAGAGCTCCCCACAAAGAAATCTCAAGACTGAACAGTCTCAGTGATGAACTCTGATAAATCTAAGAAAGAGCAACACCAATATTTCTCAACCTGTTCTACATAATATAGGGGAAAATACTACTAAGCTCTTTCATGAAGCCAGAATTAGTTTAACACCAAAATCAGACAAAGACACAACAACAACAACAACAAGTCCAACAGGTTGATTTCCTTCATTGCAAAAAATGGAATGTTCTCAACAAAATACATATGAATTCAGTTGACAAAACACATTGAAGTTCATATACTGTAATCAAGTTGGTTTCATATCAGGAATGCAAGTTTAGTTCAACAAATGCAAATCAATCAATAAATGTAATATAGCAAATAAATAGACTTGAAGACAGAAATTGTATGATCATTATGCTAGACACCAAAAGGCCTTTGAGGATATTCACCATCCCTTCATGATGATAGTTCTAAAGAAATTAGGAACTGAATAAATATATCTCAACACAAGAAAACTCTACATGACAAACCTATAGCTAACATTAGACGACCTTCAGAGAAACAGAAGAATTTATTCTAAAACCACAAAAGACACAGGACTGCCAGTTCTCACTACTCTTACTATTTATAATATTGAAACTCCTAGAGACCAATAAGACAAAAGGAAGAAAGGAAGTGAAATAAAACTCACCCCCATAACAATGCACTTCCTCTAACCAGCCACACCTCCTAATAGTGTCATCCCCTATGAGACAAACATTCAAACACATAAGCCTATGGGAGCCATTGCCATTCAAACCACCACAGAATATTTGTTTTTCTATTTCATTTTTTAATTTAAAATAATAACAAACTTATTTTACATGCCAATCCCAGTTCCCTCTCCTTCCTATCCTCCCAAGCCCCCCACCAACCCCCATCGCACCCCCATCTGCTCCCCAGGGAGAGTGAGGACTCCCATGGGGATCATCAAAGTCTGCCACATCATTTGAAGCAGGACTGAGGCCCTCCCCCATGTATCTAGTCCTAGAGAGTATTTCTCCATAGGAAATGGGCTCCCAAACATTGTGCACTAGGGACTTGTGGTTCCATTGCCAGAAGTCCCATAGACTGCCCTGGTCCCCCAACTGACCCACATTCAGAGGCCCTGGTTGGAACCTATGCTGGTTCCCCAGATATCAGACTGGTGTCCCTGTGCTCCCACTTGCTCAGATCAGCTGTTTCTGTTGGCTTTCCCAGCATTGTCTTGACCCCTTTGCTCATCAATCCTCCCTCTCTGCAACTGGATTCCAGGAGTACAGCGCAGTGCTTAGCTGTGGATCTCTGATTCTGCTTCCACCAGCTACTGGATGAAGGCTCGAGGATGGCACTTAAGGTAGTCATCAATCTCATTATAGAGGAAGGGCTTTTAAGGTAACCTCTCCACTATTGCTTAGATTCTTACTTGGGATCATTCTTGTGGATCCCAGGACATTTCCCTAATGTCATATTCTCTTTAAACCTACAATGGCTTCCTCTGTTCAGGTATCTCTTTTCTTGTTCTCTTTCTCTGTTCTTCTCTTGTCTCAGTCTTCCTGATTTCTCATGTTCTCTGCCCCTCCTCTTCCTCCTAACTCCTCCCTCCCAACCAGTGTTCCCAAATGCCCAGGAGATCTTGTCCCTTTCCCCTTCTCCAGGTATTGTAGGTTGTCCTTGCTTCCTAGTTTCTTGGAATTGTGAATTGTAGTCTGGTTATCCCTTGCTCTATGTCTAATATCCACTTATGAGTGAATACATACCATGTTGGTCTCTTTGTGACTGGGTTACCTCACTCAGGATGGTTTATTATAGTTCCATCTGTTTGCCTACAAATTTTAAGTTCCTCTTAATATCCTCTTTGTCTCCTAGCTTCTCTGGAGGTATAGATTTTAGGCTGACAATCCTTTGCTCTATGTCTAAAATCCATATATTAGTGAATACATGCCATGCTTGTTTGTTTGTTTTTTTGGACTGGGTTATCTCACTCAGGATGGTTTCTTCTAGTTCCATCTGTTTCCTGCGAATTCAAGTTCTTTTGTTTTCGCTGAGTAGTACTCCATTGTGTAAATGTACCACATTTTCTTTATCCATTCTTCAGTTGAGGGGCATCTAGGTTGCTTCCAGATTCTGGCTATTACAAATAATGCTGCTATGAACATAGTTGAACAGATGTCCTTGTGGTATGAATATGAATCCTTTGTGTATATGCCTAAGAGTAGAATTGCTGGATCTTGAGGTAGGCTGATTCCCATTTTACTGATAAACTGCCATACTGATTTCCAAAGTGGCTGTACAAGTTTGCACTCCCACCAGCAATGGTGGTGTGTCCCCTTTCTTCACATCCTCTCCAAAATAAACTATTGTTGGTGTTTTTGGTTTTAGCCATTCTGACAGGAATAAGATGGTATCTCAGAGTTGTTTTGATTTGCATTTCCCTGATGGCTAAGGATTCTGAGCACTTTCTTAAGTGTCTTTCAGCCATTTTAGAATCCTCTACTGAGAATTCTCTATTTAGTTCTGTACCCCACTTTTTAACTGGATTATTTGTTGTTTTGGTAATTAGCTTGTTGAATTCTTTGTATACTTTGTAAATCAGCCCTCTGTCAGATGTGGGGTTGGTGAAGATCTTTTCCCATTCTGTGGACTGCAGTTTTGTCTTGTTGACTGTGTCCTTTGCTTTACAGAAGCTTCTCAGTGTCAGGAGGTCCCATTTATCAATTTTTGCTCTCAGTGTCTGTGCTACTGGTGTTATGTTCAGGAAGTGGTCTCCTGTACCAGTTCATTCAAGGATAACCTCCCACTTTCTCTCCTAAGAGATTCAGTGTAGCTGGATTTATGTTGAGGTCTTTGATCCATTTGGAACTAAGTTTTGTGCATGGAGAGAGATATGGATCTATCTGCAATCTTCTACATGTAAGCATCCAGTTATACCAGCACCATTTGTTGAAAATGCTTTCCTTTTCCATTGTATAATTTTATCTTCTTTGCAAAAAAATAATCAGGAGTTCATAGGTGTGTGGATGAATATCAGGGTTTTCAGTTTGATTCCATTGGTCTAGAGCTTAAAGTCAAGGATGGTGATGCCTCTGGAAGTTCCTTTATTGTGCAGGGTTGTTTTGACTATCTTGGATTTTCCATATAAATTTGAGTATTGTTCTTTCAAGGACTGTGAAGAATTGTGCTGGTATTTAGATGGAGATTGCACTGAATCTGTAGATTCCTTTTGGTAAGATTGCCATTTTTACTATGTTGATCCTACCTATCCAAGAGCATGAAAGATTTTTCCATTTTCTGGTGTCTTCTTTAATTTCTTTCTTTAAAAACTCAAAGCTCGAGAGAGGAGGCTGGGAGTCCAGGGAAGCAGCTGTTCCTCAGGCAGCATCAGGTAAACAGGCCGGCTTCCCGGCCTGTGTTCCAGTGCCTGCAGATCGCCTAGGAACTGCACAGAGCTCCCAATCCCGGCGGGAGCCAAGCACCCCAGACTCCAGATCTTCTCTCCCACCAACGAGACCAGGAAAGGAGAGGAGGCTGGGAGTCCAGGGAAGCAGCTATTCCTCCAGCAGCATCAGGTAAACAGGCCGGCTTCCCGGCCTGTGTTCCAGTGCCTGCAGATCGCCTGGGAACTGCACAGAGCTCCCAATCCCGGCGGGAGCCAAGCACCCCAGACTCCAGATCTTCTCTCCCACCAACGAGACCAGGAAATCAGAGGACCCAGGGAGACCAGGGGAGTAGCTGTTCTGGATCAAGTACAACAGGACCCAGCATAGGGTCCAGGGGACCAGGTAACAGGATAAGCGCCCCACATTCCTGTTCTTCTTCTCCACCCTCGGGACCAGCATTTGGACAAGGAATAGAAGAACCACCAGATTATTGGACTTGCTATCCCCCACCAAAAGGGAACTCTGGTCCCCAGACCAGTAAGGGGCTCTTTCTGCACCCAGTAGAAGAAGAGATGGGAAAGAGACAATACAAAAACACACTCAGCAACAGAAAAACAAATATGACACCGCCAGATTCTAGAGACTCCACACCAGCAAGACCCCAACATTCCAATGCGAACGAAGCAGAAGAGAACGACCTTAAAAGCACTTTCATGAACATGATAGAGGCCCTAAAAGAGGATATTGGAAAATCCCTCAAAGAAATGGAAAAAAAACAAACCAAAAAATGCAAGAAATGGAAGAAAAAACAAACCAAAAAATGCAAGAATTGGAAGAAAAAACAAACCAAAAAAGGCAGGAAATGGAAGAAGAAATGAAGCAAAAAATGCAAGAAATGGAAGAAAAAACAAAGCAAAAAATGCAAGATTTGGAAAAAGAAACATACCAAAAAAGGCAGGAAATGGAAGAAGAAACAAAGCAAAAAATGAAAGAAATGGTAGAAAAAACAAAGCAAAAAATGAAAAAAATGGAAGAAGAAACAAACCAAAAAAGGCAGGAAATGGAAGAAGAAACAAAGCACAAAATGCAAGAAATGGAACAAAAAGCAAACCAAAAAATGCAAGAAATGGAAGAAAGAACAAACCAAAAAATTCATAAAAGGCAACAAACGGACGAACAGATAAACAGAAAATTGCAAGAAGCAATGCAAACACTGCAAGGGTTGAAAACTGAAATAGAGACATTAAAAAACACACAATCTGAAGAAAGGCAGAAAATAGAAAAGCTGGACAAACAGTCAGGCACTACCAATACAAGCATTACCAACAGAATAGAAGATATGGAAGAGAGAATCTCAAGTGTTGAAGATACACTAGGAGAAATGGATTTATCAACCAAAGAAAACCTTAAATCCAACAAATCCTTAACACAAAACATCCAGGAAATATGGGACACCATGAAAAGACCAAACCTAAGAATAATAGGTATAGAAGAAGGAGAAGAAATCCACCTCAAAGGGGCAGAAGGCATATTCAACAAAATCATAGAAGAAAACTTTCCCAACCTTGAGAAAGACATGCCAATGAAGGTACAAGAAGCCTACAGAACACCAAATAGAGTGGACCACAAAAAAAAATTCCCTCGCCACATAATAATCAAGACCCCAAACATACAGAATAAAGAAAGAATATTAAGAGCAGCTAAGGAAAAAGGTCAAGTAACATATAAAGGCAGACCTATCAGAATTACACCTGATTTCTCCATGGAGACGCTGAAAGCCAGAAGGTCCTGGATAGATATTCTACCTACACTAAGAGACCACGGATGCCAGCCCAGACTACTATACCCGGCAAAGCTCCCAATCACTATAGACGGAGAAAACAAGATATTCCATGACAAAACTAGACCCAAGCAATATGTGTCCACTAACCCAGCCCTACAGAAAATTTTGGAAGGAAAACTCCAATCCAAGGAAGCTAACTACAACCAGAAAAACATAGGAATCAGAGAATCCCTCTCTACCAACAGCCAAAAGAACAAAGGGGTGAAATTCCACACATAATTCCACCACCAACAACCATTGCAAATCGAAGAAGGATGAGCAATCATTGGTCATTAATATCCCTTAATATTAATGGCCTTAACTCACCCATAAAAAGACACAGACTAGCAGAATGGATTCGAAGACAGAACCCTTCCTTCTGCTGCACACAAGAAACACACCTCACCCTCAAAGAGTTAACCTGAGAGTTAAAGGTTGGGAAAAAATTTTTCAATCAAATGGACCCAAGAAACAAGCAGGGGTAGCAATCCTAATATCTAACAAACTAGACTTTAAAATAAAATCAATCAAAAGAGATGAAGGAGGTCATTACATACTCATCACAGGTGAAATCCACCAAGATGAAGTGTCTATCCTGAACATATATGCCCCAAATACAAAGGCATCCACATTCGTTAAAGAAACATTATTAGAACTTAAATCTCATCTAAAGCCCCACACAGTTATAGTGGGAGATTTCAACACACCACTCTCACCACTAGACAGGAATACCAGACAGAAACTCAACAAAGAAGCAAAGGGTCTAATAGAAGTAATGACCCAACTGGGATTAACAGATATCTATAGAACATTTCATCCACATAAAAAAGAATATACCTTCTTCTCACCACCACATGGAACCTTCTCAAAAATCGACCACATACTTGGCAACATATCAAACCTCAGCAGCTACAAAAAAATTGGAATAACTCCATGCATCTTATCAGACCACCATGCTTTAAAATTAGAATTCAACAACAACACAAATTGCAGAAAACCTACAAACTCATGGAAATTGAATAATGCTCAGCTGCACCATCCCTGGGTCAAATAGGAAATACAAAAAGAAATTAAAGACTTCCTTGAATTCAATGAGGATGAAGACACAACATACCCAAACCTATGGGACACTTTGAAAGCAGTGCTACGGGGGAAGTTCATAGCACTAAGTGCTCACATGAAGAAACAGGAGAACAGTTATACCAGAGAATTAACATCACAGCTGAAAGCTCTAGAACACAAAGAAGCATACTCCCCCAGGAGGAGTAGATGCCAGGAAATAATCAAATTGAGGGTTGAAATCAATAAAGTAGAAACCAGGAAAACAATACAAAAAATCAATGCAACGAAGAGTTGGTTCTTTGAGAAAATCAACAAGATAGACAAACCTTTGTCCAAACTTACCAAACAGCAGAGAGTGAACACGCAAATTAACAAAATCAGAAGTGAAAAGGGGGACATAACAACAGATTCTGAGGAAATCCAGAGAATCATTAGGTCATACTTTGAAAACCTGTACTCCACAAAATTCGAAAATTTAAAGGAAATGGATGAGTTCCTGGACAGCTATCATTTGCCAAAACTAAATCAAGAACAGATAAGCAATTTAAATAGACCTATAACCCCTATGGAAATAGAAGCTGTCATCAAAAGTCTCCCAACCAAAAAAAGCCCAGGTCCAGATGGCCTCAGTGCAGAATTCTACCAGAAATTCAAAGAACAGCTTATACTAATTCTTCTCAAAGTGTTCCACACAATAGAAGCAGAAGGGTCTTTGCCAAACTCTTTCTATGAGGCTTCAATAACCTTGATCCCCAAGCCACACAAAGATACAACTAAGAAAGAGAACTTCAGACCAATATCCCTCATGAACATTGATGCAAAAATATTCAATAAAATACTGGCAAATCGGATCCAAGAACACATCAAAACAATCATTCACCACGATCAAGTAGGTTTCATCCCAGGGATGCAGGGATGGTTCAACATACGAAAATGCATCAATGTAATCCACCATATAAACAAGCTGAAAAACAAAAATCACATGATCATCTCACTAGATGCTGAAAAAGCCTTTGACAAAATCCAACACCCCTTCATGATAAAGGTCTTGGAGAGATCTGGGATAACAGGGACATACTTAAACCTAATAAAAGCTATATACAGTAAACCTACAGCCAACATCAAACTAAATGGACAGAAACTCAATGCAATTCCTCTAAAATCAGGAACAAAACAAGGCTGTCCACTCTCTCCATACCTTTTCAACATGGTACTTGAATTTCTAGCTATTGCCATATGACAACAAAGGGGGATCAAGGGGATACAAATTGGGAAGGAAGAGGTCAAACTTTCACTGTTTGCAGACGATATGATAGTTTACATCAATGACCCAAAGAACTCTACCTGGGAACTCTTACAGCTGATTAACACCTTCAGCAAAGTGGCAGGCTACAAGATCAACTCAAGAAAATCAGTAGCCCTAGTATATACAGATGATAAAAGGGCTGAAAGAGAAATCAGAGAAACATCACCCTTTACAATTGCCACAAACAACATAAAATACCTTGGGGTAATGCTAACCAAACAAGTGAAAGACCTGTATCGTAAGAACTTTGAATCTTTAAAGAAAGAAATTAAAGAAGCCCTCAGAAAATGGAAAGATCTCCCATGCTCTTGGATAGGTAGGATCAATGTAGTAAAAATGGCAATCCTGCCAAAAGCAATCTACAGATCCAATGCAATCCCCATTAAAATCCCAGCACAATTCTTCACAGACCTTGAAAGAACAATAATCAATTTTGTATGGAAAAACAAAAGACCCAGGAAAGCCAAAACAACCCTGTTCAACAAGGCAACGTCCGGAGGCATCACCATCCCTGACCTCAAGCTCTACTATAGAGCTATAGTCCTGAAAACAGCTTGGTATTGGCACAAAAATAGACAGGTAGACCAATGGAATCGAATTGAAAATCCGGGTATTAACCCACATACGTACGAACATCTGATCTTTGACAAAGAAGCTAAAAATATACAATGGAATAAAGAAAGCATCTTCAACAAATGGTGCTGGCATAATTGGAGACTGGCATGTAGAAGAATGCGGATCGATCCATGTTTATCGCCATGCACAAAACTTAAGTCCAAATGGATCAAAGACCTCAACATAAATCTAGCCAAACTGAACCTCTTAGAAGAGAAAGTGGGTGGAACCCTTGAACGAATTGGTACAGAAGACAGCTTCCTGAACATAACACCAGTAGCACAGACAGTGAGATCAACAATTAATAAATGGGACCTCCTGAAACTGAGAAGCTTCTGTAAGGCAAAGGACACAGTCAGCAAGACAAAAAGGCAGCCCACAAAATGGGAAAAAATATTCACTAATCCCACATCTGACAGAGGGTTGATCTCCGAAATTTACAAAGAACTCAAGAAGCAAGTCTCCAAAACACCAAAGGACCCTATTAAAAAGTGGGCTGCAGAACTAAATAGAGAGTTTTCAATTAAGGAGTCTAAAATGGCTGAGAGGCACTTGAGAAAGTGCTCAACATCCTTAGCCATCCGGGAAATGCAAATCAAAACAACTCTGAGATACCATCTCACTCCTGTCAGAATGACTAAAATCAAAAACACCAAAGGCAATTTATGCTGGAGAGGATGTGGTGAAAGGGGGACACTCCTCCATTGCTGGTGGGAGTGCCAACTGGTTCAGCCACTTTGGAAATCAGTATGGAGATTCCTCAGAAAAATGGGAATAAACCTACCACAAGACCCAGCAACTCCACTCTTAGGCATATATCCAAAAGATGCCCATTCATACAACAAAGATGTCTGTTCAACTATGTTCATAGCAGCTTTATTTGTAATAGCCAGGACTTGGAAGCAACCTAGATGTCCCTCACCCGAAGAGTGGATAGAGAAAATGTGGTACATCTACACAATGGAGTACTATTCAGCAGAAAAAAATAATGGAATCATGAGATTCGCAGGCAAATGGATGACACTAGAAGAAACCATCCTGAGTGAGGTAACCCAGTCACAAAAAGAGAAACATGGCATGTACTCTCTCATATATGGATTTTAGACATAGATCTGGGGAGTGCCAGCCTACAATCCTATGGCCAGAGAGTCTGGGAAACAGAAACTTCATTTAGTGGCTGATCGAAGAAGAGGCAGACTCCCTTGGTTAAGTACTGAGCTGAACTCAAGAAAGCCAGTAACAGAGAGGGAGGACTGATGACCAAAGGGATTAAGACTAGGCTGGTTTAACCCCCAGAAACAGCTGACCAGACAAAGTTTAACTCTTGAATCCCAGGCATCAGCCTGGGAATCCAGCATGGGACTGATCAAGACCCCCTGAATCTGGGTGTCAGTGAGGAGGCCTAGGGAATCTATTGAGCCTTGGGCAGCAGACCAGTACCCATCCCAAGTATACACACGGACTTTGGACTCCCATAGAACAATGTGAGGTGCACTCTCACCCTGAACTCTTGGGGAAGGGTCTAGGCCCTGCCCTATATGAAATGACAGACTATGCACACCCCCATGGAGGGCCTCACCCTCCCTGGGGAAATGAGGGGATAACGAGGGGGGGGGTTGGGGGGAGGGCACGGGAGGAGGGGAGGGATTGGGAGAGGGACCTGGAACTGACTTGTGAAGCAACCTCGTTTCTTATCTAAGTTTAAACTGGAAAATTAAAAAGAAAAGACATAATATACTCAAGCTTTGTGTATGGATGCTAAATAAAATCTACAAAACATTTAAAAGATTAAAAAAAATAATATTAAAAAATAAAAAAAACTCAAAGCTCTTGCCATACAGCTCTTTCCTTTGTTTGGTTGGAATTACCCCAAGATATTTTATGTTGTCTGTGGCTATTGTAAAGGGCCATGTTTCTCTGATTTCCTTCTCAGTGCATTTATCGTCTGTATATAGGAGGGCTACTGAGTTTTTGAGTTAACCTTGTATCCTGTCACTTCCACCACAGTATCTTTGTCAATATACATCAGATATAGGATTAATATTTAGAATATCTAAAGAACTGAAAAATTACACACAAACACACGTACAATTACCATGTCAATGAATTAATGAATGAACTTAATTATTTGAAAGAAGACATGCAAATGCCCAATAAATACTTGGAAAAGTACTCAGCACCCTTTGCTATCCAGGGAGTGTAAATTAAAATTACTTTAAGATTCTGTTTTCTCCCATTCATAACAACTATCATTAAAAACCCAGACAAATAACATCAACACTGTTGAGGATGTGGGGAAAGAAGGGCCTTGGTTCTCTGTTGACAGGAATGGAAAACGATGCAGGCATTAAGTTGGTGTGGAGGCACCTCACTGGAAAGACCATGTGACCCAGATGTATAACTTCTGGATATGCACCTGAACGACTTTAGGTCAGCATACCGCTGAGATATTTGTGTGTCTATGTTTATTGTTGCACTATTCACAGTGACCAAGAAATGACCATCTAGTTTGGTTATCAACAGATGAAAGGATAAGTAAAATGTGAAATATAAACACAATACAATTTATGTAGGTGTAAATCAAAATGAAAGAAATTGGACTCAACTGAAAATCAGTATGTTAAACTAAATGAGCCAGAATCAGAGGCAAATAGGAAATGGGGTAGTAGATCATGAAAGTAGAAAGGTAATCATGAGATGAGAACTCAAGGAGAGGAGGGGAGGCAAGATGAAGGGGTGATAGAATACATGTTATGTGTAAGCAAAAGAGGCAGCTATTTTGGAGGCAGGGAACCAACAAGAAGGGAACACAGTAGATGAGGAAGGGCAAAGGGAGAAGGAGACAAAAAATGTATAATAACATGTATGTCTGCCAAATTAAAGCCCTCTCTATTGTGTATAAAAGGAAATTAGCAAACCATGACTTTGGGAAATTACAATAGTTTTTCTAAGACTCACAAAGAGAATTCTTAAGATACTTGTGCTCTCAAAATCATGAGACTACCCAAACTCCTTGGCAGATGAGTACAAAAATGACACAGGAGATTTAGCTCTGAACTTTCTGCACTCCTATCATTGTATTTCTGAACATTCTAAGTTCATAGTTATAGCTGGATAAATTTTAAATTCTGTGCTGGAAATACATCAAGGAAGTCTATGATTTGGTGAACTCTGTAAATTTGAGGAAACATTCAAATTTATTATAAATAGAAATAACTTGTTAAAAGTTTTGCTTATAGATATATTGAGCAAACTCAGTGCTCTGTGGGAAGGCAGGAAGTCAGTGGATAGGAAAATATTTGGGATTAAATATTTACACACTTCTATGTAAAAAAAAGACTTGAGAATATGCCTCATTTAACAGGATTTGCTCTGATATTTTTTAACCTGGTGCTTAGCATTTATAGCCTTTTCCAATATAAAAATATTATGGTTTGGGGCCAGTGAGTTGGTTCAACTGGTTAAGGCATTTGCCACCAAACTTAATGACCCCAGTTCAAACTCTGGTTTCCACATGGTTGAATGAGAGAGCTGACTTGTCCTCTGACCTCAGCATGCTTGAAATGGTGCACACACACACACACACTCTCTCTCTCTCTCTCTCTCTCTCTCTCTCTCTCTCTCTCTCTCTCTCTTTCTCTCTCTGTCCTATACACACATACACTCACACACACATACTTACACTCACATATATACTCACACACATGCATACACACACAGACTACCACATAATCACGCTTACACACACAAATTAAATGTTTTAAAGCATAAAATATTTCAGTTTATAGATGTAAGTTATATAAACATGCAAATATTTTGCATTTCTTTACCATTAGATGAGATTTTGAAGCAAAAAGTAGATTCCATTTTTAAAATGAACATGATTTTTAGAAATAATAATTGAGCAAATACTAGGTTCACATTATTAAAGACATAGCTAAGAAAGGAAAAATATATGTCTATAAGGCAAGAAACATACTAATCTCTCTTTAATACTCTGACAGTAAATATTGTTTTTACATATATATTTCAACAATCTACTATTAATACATTTTTTAATTTATAGAAATTAATTTATTTAAGAAAGTGTTATTAGAATAAAGCTATGCAAAAAATGACACAGGGCAGTAATCTCTGCACTTGAGAGCCTTACACAGGAAGCTCACAAGATTGAAACCAGATCAAGTCACACAAAAAGCTCTTATCACCAAAAAAAAAAAATAGTCAGGCATGGTGGTACATGTCTTTAATCCCAGAACTCAAGAGGCAGGAGCCAGCAGAGCTCTATGAGCTTGAGGCTAGCCTAGTCTACATTGTGAGATCCAGGCCAACCAAGGCTACATAGTGAAAAATTATTTCAAGAAGCCTAAAATAAAATCAAATGCAAAAACATGCTACGTGATATTACGCATTTGCCAATATAGTGACTCAAACTTGACAGTCAGTCAATACATACTTCTAAAATGTGATAAGGTCTGCCAAGTGCCTCAGCAAGGAAAAGTGCCCAGTGCACACCTGACAGCCTGAGTGCAACCCTGGAACACAGTGGGGAATGAGGGAACTGACACCTGAGTCCTGACAGTTGTCCTCTGACCTCCATGTGCTCTCTTTGCTGAGCACATGACCATAGTTACACACACACACACACATACACACACACACACACACACACACACACAGGTCCCATTATCATCATCACAATTGTAATAATGATAATATTCTCAAAAGTGCTTTATGAAACATGAAGTGGGTAATAGTCACTGTATGATATAACTGAAGTCACACATCTGTGATCTGCAAGATCACAGACGAGCCAAGTCTGTGGCACTGCACTGAAAAATCTAGAGTCTAAAGATCAGCATACCATGTCACATGCCAAGAGACACAGACCTTGTATGTTGGGATGCTTCACTGAATTAGTACATAAAGAAGGGGAAGAAAACAACACAAAAGTCCTTAAAGATCAGGAGAAGACCTAGTTCAGGAATCCTTGGGTGCTACAAAACACTGAATGACACACAGAACAGCACAGTCCCTGCTGACTGACAGAGGCTTAGAGGACAGTTACCGGAAGCACCCACACTTACATTAAAGAAAAGTAGGAAACGGCATGTTCTGTGCAACTACACTGAAGGACTGAGGGAGAGCAGCTGCTCTGGCTTGCTTTCTGCAATAAACATCAGCCCCAGGAGCAAGATGGGGGGGGGTGGATTTTATTTCATGTTACACCCCATCATTTAAGGAATCCAGGGCAGGAGCTCAAGGAACTGTAGCAGAGGTCATGAAAGAACATTGTTCACTGGCAAGCTCCAAGGACCATGCTTAGCTACCTTTCTAATACTGCCCACTTTGAACTGCCTAAGGGTGGCACTACCCACAATGGTGGGCTGGGCCCTCCTACATCTATTAGCAATCAAGAAAGTGCTCCACAGATGTGTCTTACAGGTCAATCGGGTGACAGCAATTTTTTTTCCAGTTGAGCTTCCTTTTCCCCATATGTGTCACATTGTCAGTATCAGCCATTATAGTAGACAACCATGCAGATGCAAAGATCAAAACCAGAACAGCTGTAGGAACTAAAAGACACAATGCAATTAGCTAAATATAGCTTGAGGTCATTTATTCATTTGTGTGTTCAACAGCATTTTCTGAAACTGTACAGTGTACCAGGAAATTCTTTATGCAGTGGTGAGAGAACAATACGCAAGACAATGGCCCTATCCTCCAAAGGGCTAAGGAAGAAAACAATAATGTATACATAACTGTTAGGTTCTAGCACTGTAGCTAGGTATATGGGCTGAAAGACGGGTGAACCTTGGATTAAGGCTCTGATGGATACAAAGATCTTGCTATTCTGTTGAGTCTGCTATCCCTAGCATACAAGCACAAATCTAGGTACCGACAGGAATTTATTTTCATAAATGTGGTTAAAGTTCGTATCTGTTGACTTTAAATAACGGAAATTATTTAACTTAATTTGGGTAGCCTGATTTCATCAATTGTTAACATCTGGGAGGTCAGATCTGTAGCCCCCTGAAGAAGGAAGTCCACACTCCTCCACCCCACCCCATGAGCAGCATCTTAAGATCTTGTTAATGACCTGCTTCTCAGACTCATAACTCAACTGTTCAGTCCTGACAATTACCTAAACCAAGGTCCTGTGATAAATCTCTTTGTAAGTACTTCCTGTGAAGTCACAAAGTCACCAAAGTTGTTAGAATCAGAGTCTGGATCCTGACAGCCCTGCAACAGACTAGGATCAGCCACCCTCCTCAGTAGTCCAATTACACAAACGGGTGACAATAAAATGCAGAAGGAGGAGATTTACTCAATGTGGGCATATTAGGAACAGCAACAAACAGGTGCAATGACCCAGGTCCATCCTTGGTGTCCTAACATGAAGTCTAGGTTTAAATAGAAGGCAAGAGCTAAGTAGTCATGGTCAAGCTATGGTCCTGCCCATCATCACTGTGTTTATTCTAGTCTGTTCTGCAAGGCGGGTTTGACAAGTTGTCACACATTGTGGAATCTCATGCTGGGATATAGACCCCGGTCCTCTGGACAACACCTGGCTCACAGCCATTTCATTTTCCCTCAAGATTCTTTGTAAAACTCCAATTCCTTGGGGCCCATTGTTTCAGTAGTCACTAGTCAAAGACAGATGGGCACAAGTGACTCTTGGTAACATTTCCAGGATGGTAACTATGCAGAGGTAGAACCTGGTGAGGTACAGAGTCTGCATTGAAGATGGCACTAAATATTGAATATGAGTATATGATAGAAAGTGAATGTTGCCCTCTTTATCAGTTGTTCCTCATATTAATTCTGCCCCCACTAATGTGGTCAGATGACCAGCCAGGGAGATCAGTTTAGTCTGTTTATTTCCCTCAGCTTAGTCCTTGCATGTCTCTTGGATTGGTCACTCTCCTTGCCATCACTAGCACACACACACAAACACACACGCGCGCACACACACACACACACACACACACACACACATACAAATCTGTTAAAACTACGTCAAAGAAGAAAGATTTGGTTTTGTTTATAGTGTCGGAGATTTCACTTCAAATTCTTTGACCTCCTGTGCTTGGTCAATATATCAAGGCAGTGGCAATCTGTCGCAGAGAAGATTCTTCAGGAAGGACAGTAAGCAGACAGTGAAGATATAGGAGGGTTCTGGGAAAGAAAGAGTGGACATACCCTTTGAAGAATCCTTCCTCCTGCCAGTCCCCGCCTCCTACTTCTCACTACCCCCATAATGTTCTGGATACATTGAGCCATTCATTGGGTTAGTGCCCTGATATTATAATTAATCCTTGGAAATGTCCACACAGATAAGGGAAATGGCCTTTACTATACCTCTGGGTTAATAGTGTTAGCAAAAGGGTAGAAATTAGGGGTTGTAGCTATGACTCAGAACACTTGCTTAACAAGAACCAGGTCTGGGTTCCAGCCTCAGCACTTCTCCACAATCATTACAGAATAATTATCATGATCCTTTGTATATATACATGATACATATGTAGACATAAAAATATACTACATGCAGCATACTATTTACACACATATAAAATATGGCTTGTGACCATACATGCAAAGACAGCAGGCTATATACAAATTTTGTTGTATCCGATGCAGGACCTCACACACGCTAGGCCAGCTCTACAGCTGAGCTAAACCCTTAGGCCCTTACAAATGTATTATTAATTAGACTACAGATGCACAGAAGCCTTTTTAATTTTATGCTAAATACTAAAATGAATAAGTTATCTTTAGCTGGCTCATAGGTCCATGTCATTCACTCAGTAAATATTTATTGAGTGTTTATAGCCCAGACATTAAATGCCGAGAGAAAAGAGGACAAAATGTTTTAATTCTTACTTTCCAAGATTTCTATAGTAAATTTACTGCTTTGTTTGTTTGTTCCTATTCAGTTTGGGGGCTTTTTGCTGTTGCTGTTGTTGTTTTACACCGTCTTCTGTAGTCCAGATTGCCCTCCAAATTGCTATAGAGCTGATGACAATTGAACTGATACTTCTGCCTCCACCTCCCAAGTTCTGGTATTCCAGGTGTATGCTACCAGACTCAGCTTCAAATTGCTTTTTAAATATATAAATTTTTCTTAAGAACAACATTATCTCAGTTACTTCAAAATAATACTACATTTGTTCTCTCTAGTACTGAGTTAATAGGAAAAATATATCAAAAAGTAAAAATGACCTCAACGCACAGGGATCCAAACAGACTAAGGCGAGGTCATCTTGAGCCTTCATCCATTATTATACTAGGTGTCGTTTTTTTCTCTAGGTTGTGTGCTGACCTTGTGAGAGTCTCCCAGGCTGAGTTTTGAGATAATTTGAGCACAACCTCATTGTGGTGTCTCCTTTTGCAGTGGCCTCCAGAGGACCATGGGCAGATAGTCTATGGCCACAGGCCACCTAGAGTTGTTCTCCATCAAGATTTGCCTTTCTAGCAGCTTCCTTTTTGTATCAGAGTTGGGGAGGTGGGGGTGTGTTTTCCTCCATTTCCCATTTGAAACCTTATGTTTCCTAGCTGAAAGAGAAAATACAAAATATATGCTTCCTTCTTGTTTCCTTCCTTCAAGGTCCCCTCCATGTCCTCAATTTCCACCTCTATTAAATCACAATCTTAGCCAGCCTGCTCTTTTCCCTAAGAAAATACACATTAGCAGTTATTAAGTGGCTTCAGATATCTAAACACGGCGTTCTGATATGAAAGAGTTTTATAAATCACAAGAGCGGCAACTTCTCAAAGGTATTTTCCTTTGGGGCCATTGCCTCCATATCTCACATAAAGAAGGACAATACCTGGGCCAATTTCACATAGCTATTACAAGAAGCATCTAAAATCTTATTTTAAGCTACTGGAAAATTATCCTCCAAAAGATGTCAGCTTAGTGCTTATCGATAGTAATTTGAAATACGTAAGATGTCAGGGTGAACTATGGACTCCCGTCCTTCCCGATGAAATATACTACTGGAGTTCACAGCATTTATTCAAATGCCTCTCCTGAGAGGTTAACAGGCCTGCTGCTGCTAGAACATTCGGTGTGCTGGCTGCTGAAAGCCCAGAGAGCCCATGGCTAGGCCGGAAGATTAAAGACCCTCAGCTCCTGGTGTCGCTGCCAACACCCAGCTTTCTCATCAATTTCCCCAGCAGCCTCTGGACACGTGGCTTCCCTGTTACAGTTTTGTAAGCAGGATGAAGTGAGCTATTTTGCCATAAACACTCTTACCTGACTGCAAAAAGATAAATACTTTAACTCTCCAGCATCAGAGAGGAGAAAATCTGGCTAAACACTAAGAAATACAGAAATTAGGTCGGCAGGCACCTTTGGAAATACATTCATGGGAAAGCTAACAGTAGCTTCCATTCGGGACTGTGAGTGTTGGTGACATGGCATAGACATCAAAAGGCTGTGGCCAGCACGAGGGCAGTTCATCGATATGCATTATTTATTGTGCAAGGTTATTTGTCGATTCTGTTTGTGCTTTATTTCTGTTGCTTTCCTGTGTGTTGAAGGTTCTTGTCAGAATTAATCACTCTGTCTCCCTGGTCACAGCAGGTTAGTGGTGCCTCACTCTGTCTTCGAATGTCACTAGTGCATACCTGTTCTAAACCTAGTCTCCTCCAAAACTGCAATCCAAACCCTCAAGAGGGTTCCCTGTAGAAGCAACACCTTGCAGGCAGACTCAGACCAGTGTGCAATGTCAGCTTCTACAGCACAGTGTTATTGCAATAACCTTGAATCCAGTCTGATTTATCTAAAAATAAGTGCTTGCAAATGACAGGTCTTTAAATATTTGCCAAAAAAATATTTGAGACCTGACACACACAGGACCAGTAAGTTACTGTGTAAAACACCCCTCCCTTTAATACCTAATAGTCATCTAGCTGTAGTAGTATAAGTCTATAACCTCGGCTATTAAGGAGGCTGAAACAGGAATCTACTGAGTTTGAGGCTAGCCTGGGAGATATATATATATATATATAGATATATATACATATATATATATATTTCCTGTCTCAAAATAAAGAAATAAAATAAAAGGGAGGGGAACAAAAATATAAAAGGAAAGGGGGACTTGGGATGGGGATAGTTCAGTTAGTGAAGTTCTTGCCTTGCAAGCACAAAGACTTAGGTTCATTCTATAGAAAGTGCCTTAAGCAGTCACAAAGTGGTGACCCATACTTGTAAACCCATTGCTGGGAGACAGGTAGATCGCTGGGGCTTGATAATATCCAGACTATTGAGAATCCTTGTCTCAAAAAAAAAAAAACAGGCAACTCCTGTGGAATGACATCTGAGGGTCTTTGTCTTATGGTCTCCACATAGACACATACACGCATATGCATGCATATGTCCATTCATGTTCACATGCACACACACACACATACACAGGAACATCTCAAGAGCGCCACTTCCTTCTGGATCTCCTCTTTTTTCCCTCTGAGTCACAGTATACTGCAGGCATCTGCAGCTGAACTTCCCATGAGTTCCATTCATGGTCAAGCTCCCAGTGTCTCCATGGTGGACCATAGCCAACCCCTTCGGCTCCCTTCCAGCCAGTCTGGCTGCATCAGTTAGTGTTCACATTCCTGGAAACGATGTAAACCTGGAGTTTGGAAGGAGTGTTAGCTCTGGCTCATAGTTCTAGTCCATCATAGCAGGGATGGCTTGTGGGGCATGGCAGTTCATGGCAGTCAGGAGTGTGGGGCAAAGGCTGTTCACACCATGGTGAACCAGGAGGCAGAAAGCAAGCCAGGAACCAGGGACCTGATATAACATCCAAAGGCCCACAATAAGGACCTACTTCTTAAAGGCTCCATGCCTCCCAAAAATAGTGTCCCCAACAGGGAAATGGCACCAAAACATGAGTATTGGGGGCATTTCAGATTCAAGGAATAACACTGGTCATCTCCTTCAGCCAGGTGCAATAAGCAGCACCACCAGGGGCACCTTCACTAAGTACAGAGTCTGTTTACCCATGGCTTTCAGAACAGTCCTCACTAGAAACCTGGTGCTGTCAGGATTACACCACACAGTGGCGTCTACTTCACATAGCGTGCAAATGTCGGCGAACACGCCACTTTCCTTTTATTTCTCTATCCCTGAACCCCACTTTGCCTTCTGGGCTCCAGTCTTATGCATTCTCTGTCTACTCTTTCTCACTCTGGGGCCTTCATGTACTTGCTGACTTCCCATGTCACCCATTCCTCAATCTTTTTTTCTTTTTTTGCTTCATAATGTTTTATTTATTTTTTTTATTTTAATTTTAAATAGCTTGTTTTACATGTCAATCCCAGTTCCCTCTCCCTCCCCTCCTCCCGCACCCCCCTACCACCCCCCCATCCTCCTACCCTATTGCCAATTCCTTCCGCATAGGGGATATCTAGAGTCTATCATTTCACTCAGGCTAGGGTCCAGGTACTTCCCTAAGAGTCCAGGCAGAGAAAGCAACCCTCTTTTTGTTATGGACACACGATGTCTGTTAGTACTCGAGGGATAAACACTGATCCACTGCTCAGGACCCCATAGGTAGCCCAGGCCTCCTCATTGACTCTCACATTCAGGGGGTCTGGATCGGTCCCATGCTGGCCTCCCAAGGAACCCAGAGACAGAGAGAGAGGAGCGATGAGCAAATTGACATTCCTCAATCTTAAGAGCCTAGTCCATAAGGGCATAGGCACTCCTTTAATCCCAGCACTCAGGAGACAGATTCTGTGAGTTCACAACCAGCTTGGTCTTACAAAGTGAACCCTAAGCCAGCCAGAGACACACCGTGAGACACTATTCCAAAAAATAAATAAGTAAAAGAGCCTAGACCAGCAGTCACTTTTCAGGTATGGTTTTCTGATCCCTTGACCAGGTAAACATACCTGTTAAAGATGCACCTGGTACCATGTATTTGTCCTGTCAGTGTTGGAACTTGAAATTCCACATCGATTAGGTGACATTATCCCATTTGGGCTTTGTGTAATTTGGGGGCAAAATTCTTGTACCTGGCTAATTTCAACTATAACATGAAAGTCGTATTTTCATAGAGTTTATCACGGTTAACTATGTGCATCTACTGTGTAAGAAATAAGTCAGCAGAGAAAATGAGAGAACAGATTCATTACAACTGCAAAACAGTAAGAGCTGACTTTATCGGCCAGACAGGTTAGTGCCCCCAGACTTTGTGACTCTGAATTATAAAGTTCAGAATAACAGGCCTCAAGGGGTTTGCGAATCAGTTTTTATAAGGGAGTGGGGAGAGGAGAGAGCATGACCTCACCAGAACCAGGAACAGCTATTTAAAACAATTAAAAATAAATAAGCTGCATGGTGAGAGAAAGTTCGGGTTGCCTGTTTCTGCAGCCTTCTGCCTCTAGGACTTGTGATCCAGTTTGGTGCTTATTTGCCAGGTTTCTTGAAGCCCTGGGCCTGTTTTATGGCCCTAGTTTGAGGTGGGGAATTTATTTAACACTTAACTGTGGAGTGTTCAGATATTTGATCAAATGCTGTGAAGGTGTTAAGATGTGATTGACATTTTAATTGATAGTTGAGTAAGTAGGTTGCCTCCCCAATTTCAGTGGATCCCATTCAAGCAAAATGCCAGCATTTTGGCCTGTCTCATAGGTCAGCTTTAATGTCCACAAAACAAGTAACCCTCATAACTAACATGTGGCAACCAAATTTATTTGTGCTCTGATGCCTTAGTCCCTGTTGCTGGCATTGAGAGTCAGTCTCATGCCTGCCCATGCTAGACCCGGCCACACTAGCTGCTTATGGCCCTGCTTTTTCCATCAATTTCTTTCTTTTCACAAATATTCTTCTTTTTAATAGATGCATCCTAATTTCCATTTGTGGAGTATCTATTTAAACGCTACAATGAGTTCTGATCAGATGAGAGTGACTGGCCTGCTTGGCATTTCCCAGTTCATTGTATATGGAGCACTCAAAGGCCTAACTACTAGCTATTTTTAAATACACAGTTAATTGTTAGCATCCATGCTTTCTTACTATGCTGAGGAACACTAGAATGTGAGCTTCCCACCCATTCACCACCCTCTAGTTATGCCCCACCTCCATCCTCCCCAGTCATTACTAACCAATGTTCTATTTTAGATCATCATTCTTTCATGCTAATGTAAGAATGAAGTTCTTTTATTTCTGCTCCCAGATTATTTTACAAGGTCCTCCAGTTTCATTCATGTGACTCTAAGTGACAGGATGCCATTATTCTTATGACTAAATACTGTTCCACTATGCATGTATGCTATGTTTTCTTTATCCATTCATCCACTGATGGGCACCTAGGTGCATTCCATATCTTGGTGATCGCAAATATATTCTGATATTTGCTAAAAGAAGTCTGTCCCAGGTTTTGGTGAATGTTTCTCTGGCTAGCTGCCTGGAGTTATTTGAAAACATACAAAGCAGGGAGACAGGAAACAAAATGAAAGACTTGTCTCCAAAAATAGAAATAGCCCTGAGAATGAGTGAGAAGTGGCTGGCTTGCTCACTAAGTTTGAGAAGAGGAATTGTCCCCACATGCCCCATGCTTTTTTATTCTCAGAATAGACTACTCCTGAGTCCTGTGTCACCAGCAGGAGCCTGAGGGCACACACCTATCATTGGATCTGCACTGTGCAAAGTAGCAGTCGGGTGGCCATTCAAGCCCTTGAAAACATCCTTTGAAGGTATACAACCTCAGAGAATTACCTCAGGGCTGGAGGTGGGTAGCCAGTGCCATCAGTGCAAGAACATCCAAAGAAGCTAAAACAATTAAGGAAAGGACAGCAGGGCCTATAACTACCCCGAAAAAGAGAATCAACCCAAGTTTTCTTCAGGCAATGCCAAGTTCCAAAGGAAACTGAGTTTTTGGTTCACTCTACAGTCCCCCTGCTCTGAGAGTATGGAACAATGACCTCTGAAGAGGGAATGGCTCTGACACTTGGATTTTTCTTAGGTAGTCTACAGAAGCAGCACTGCTGGATGTCCTTAAGTCACCTCTACCCAGAAGCCATGCCGGAACCCTCCAGAAGAAAGAAGTCTACCTGTGAGCATCTTCCTGTCTGTGACACCCACAACTAATACCTGCCCAAAGAACAACCACAAAGTCTTCCACCAGAAACCATGCATAGCCCCTTAGCTAAGTCACCAGGGATTAGAAAAGAGACTCCATCTGCCATCCATCGTGGCCTCAACTTTATGGAGGGCAGATGGGTTTTGAATCTTTGTCATTTCTTAACTATGCCTTTGCAAGCCTTTTAATCTCTCCAGGCCTCCACACTGCTTCATCTATAAAGTGTGTGCACTGCAGCATTGCCTTTAGTGGCTTCTTTTCTTGTTTTACTTGAAAAGCATTATGCCAAGTGCTGAGTGTGCAATGTGGTAGTCTGCTAAAGAAATGTTAGCTATTATTATTCAACAATAGCCAGCTTTGTGGGAATGCATTATGCCCTGGATCTACTTGTCATTTAGGGTGCCAGTAAAATGAACCAGAGGCTGGGAAGATGGCTCTTCCTGATGACTGGAGTTTGGTTCCCAGTACCAAGCAAGGTGGCTCACAACCATTGTAACTCCAATTCAAGGAAATCAATGACTTCTTGTGGCCTCTGAGGGTACATGCACTAATGTGCACACTTACATACATACATACATACAAACATACATACACACACACAAATAATACTAATCTCTAAAATCTTTCTTGCAAAACAATATGAACTTTCTCTAAAGACCTTTTCTTGTGATAGTAACTTATTTTGGCAGTGTTGTGAGGTCTCTAAAAGAAAAACTGACATTAGTGTGAGGCTTCTAGGAAAGATCTGTGATCTTAGGTCTAGCCCCTACAATCCAAGGACGTAGCAGAATCTAGGAATGCAAGGAGGCAGCATGGGCAGAAGCTAGCTATGTTGGGAAGGAGCCTCAAAGCTGTGGGAGGAGAGTATCATGAACTCCACACAGAGGAAGTGACAAACCATTAGCCTCTAGGGCGATGGTTCTTAATGTGTGGGTTGCGACCCCTTTGGCAATACATTAAGGTTCATAACAGTAGCAACATTATAGTTATGAAGTGGCAGCAAATAATGTTATAGTTGGAGGTCTGCATTAAAGGGTGGTAGCATTAGAAAAGTCGAGAACCACTGCTCAAGGAACAGGCAAGAAGGGGAGGAGTCGAAAGGCTTCAGCCTGGGTGAAGGAAACCAGTGAGTGCAAACCAAAGCCATTGTTGGGCCTGTGCTGCCCTGAAGCTGGAGTCCTTCTCCATGTTTCTTTCCACATCCCAGAGCTGTGGTTCTGTAGCCACTGGGGACCCAGGGTAAATATTTCCAAAATATGAACTAAGATTAAGAGGCTTGCCTTGGTACCTTGTTGATAGGGTGAAAGGCAGCTCTCTCAGGAGAATGGCTGATCAAGGAGTGGCCAGGTGACTATGGAAGTTAGTGACCAGTAGGAACTCTGGAGAGAAAGAGAAGGAAAACCTGTGGTTTCAGTTGCCTCTATTGTATGCCAGGTGTTCAACAAGGCTCTCATCCTGAGATCATCTGATCTGTGTCAAACCACTTCGCCTTGAGTCACCCAGAAAGTTCTCCTCAAGAACACAGACTAAATGGGTTACATCTTTCAGCTAAGGAGCTAATAAATACAAACCCAGCTCTGTGTGACACCAAGGGCAAAGGATGATATAACTCCATGTGGCCCTCAGTTTGGTAATATAAACCTTCATGACCTTGCAGTGTTACCAGGCCTTAAATCACATAGGAACCCAGGAGAGCTCATTTACCCACACCATGCATGCACTGGGCTTCATGTATGTTATTCAGTCATCCATGACAGCAGATGTTGATTTTTGTCATACTTCAATGATAAACTGAGGCACAAGAAGTGTTACCTCGATCACCTAGGAGACAAAATTCTGATCACACCTGGGAGGGATTATCTAGATTAAGGTTAATTGAGATAAAAAAGACCCACCCTGAATGGAGGTGTGCCCATGCCACAGGGGAGAAAGAGCTGGGCATCAGCAACCGTCTGTATTTGCTGTCTAGCTGCAGATGCAATGCATCCAACGGCCTCAAGTTCCTGCCTCTATGACTACCCTGCTGTGATGGGCTATATTTTAAAAGTGAAGTAATTTCCTGCCTTGAGTTGCTTTTGTCGGGTATTTCCTTCCAGCAATGAAACAAGTAACTAATACAGAGACTTGAAGATCATCCCTGGGATTCAAACCCAGTGTGCAGTAAAGTCTGTTACCCCAGCAGTTGTTACATAGAAATGCAAATAAATATCAAATTACCCTTCATGTAGCCTAGCTACTCAGCCACTAAGTATTGATATTACTAATTCATACTAGTCTAAGGATGAATATTAGAAACACATCTAGTGAGGAATGGGCGCTTTCTAGTTCAACTCTGAAGCTCATTTCCCTGCATCATGGGCTCCTCCCTGGAGGAAAGCATTTGATTTCTGTTGTAAATGTTTGTGTAGTACTGTTCAGAATGCAACTCAGTCTGCTCTTTTACAATACAAAAATAATATGGATGGGCATTTTTGCAGTGTTAGATGTGGAATTGTAAATCTTCTGCGGGAAGAAAGATAATAAAAACAAAAGGTCCTACTTCAGACACAAATGAATAAAAGAATAGATCATGCCCCTCTCTTGATTAAACTCCAGTGGTTGTAGCAGAGATGGAGCTGGCATTCGGAATCTATGGGGGAAAGTATGGTCTAGTAAATAAATGGCTTTGGGGAACCCAGAGAGACATTGCAGAAAAAAGTTAAATTGCACCAACACCTCAAATAATGCAGCAGGATAAATTCCAAGTGCATCAAAGACTTAGGCACACTGTGAAAGCATTTTAAAAGGAGATGTCCTCCTCCACTACACCCTGACCTGCCCACCCTTCTTTCCACTGGGTCATTTAAACACTTCAGAAATGCTGCTATGGTGTTGTGGCACAGACTGCTTTTCTCATGTGGGTTGGTCTGTTCAAATTGTGCTTATTTGTGAAATTTTCAAACCAGTATGTGATGGCTTAAAATTGAACATCTATTATGACTATACTTGAGTCTTTAGCAAAGAGAAAAAAGGGGTGTGTGGTTTCAATGGCTAGTATTGTCAATTTGACAGACTCTCCTGAGAGACCAGCCTCTGAACATGTCTGTGAGAGATTATCCAGATAAGTGTAGGCTGGAAGATTCATTTGAACTGTGGGTGGCACCATTCCCTGGCCTATCTGATCTGTGGGAGGCATCATTTGCTGGTCTGTCTGAACTGTGGGAGGCATCATTCCCTGGTCTGTCTGAACTGTGGGAGGCACCATTCCCTGGGCTGTCTGAACTGTGGGAGGCACCATTTCCTGGGCTGTCTGAACTGTGGGAGGCACCATTCCCTGGGCTGGAGTCCTGAACTGAATAAGGGAAAAGCAAGGTTCCAGCGTTCATCTCACTCTGGAACTTAACTGCAGATGCCATGCGACCAACTGCCTCAAGCTCTTGTTGTCATGACTTCTTCCCATGAGGGACTGTACCTTACAACACTGGCCCTTCTTTAAGTGAGGACTAATATAGTAACTATCTCCAGTTGCATCTATTTTTCCTTTGTTCTTCTTTAAGGCTGAAACAAATTTCATTGTGTAGTTCACATTTGTTTTCCTGTTTTGTTTTGTTTCGTCTATTTAGTCGCTATCTTTCTCAGCTGTCCCCACCACCCCTCTATATGCAAGTGTGAGCATCAAGTGACATACTGCACGTGTGGAGGTCTGAGGGCAACCCTCAGGAGTTGTTTCTCTTCTTCCACAGTGTGTGTTCTGGGTATCAAACTAAGGTGGACAGCCTCGGTGGCAGGTACCTACCTACTGAGTCACCTCCCAGTCCCGTCACATTTTCTTTGTCCACTTTTCTGCTACTGGACATCTCAGTGTACTGCATACCTGTTGTCCCAGTCACTGTTCTATTGCTGTGAAGAGATGCCATGACCAAGGTGATTTTTATAAAGGAAAGCATTCAATTGAGGGCTGGGTTACAGTTTAAGAGGGTTCATTGTCGTCATCATGGTGAGGAGCAGTGGTGGCATGCAAGCTGACATGGTGCCGGAAAAGAAGCTGAGAGTTTTACATTCAGATCCACAGGCAGAGGGAGGGAGGAAGGGGGAGAGAGAGAGAGAGAGAGAGAGAGAGAGAGAGAGAGAGAGAGAGAGAGAGAGAGAGAGAGACCAGGCCTGTCAAGGGCTTTTTAGACCTCAAATCCCCACCCTAAATGACATACTTCCTCCAACAAGGTCATATCTGTTCCAAGAAGGCCACACCTCCTACTCCTGTAAGTCTTTCAAGCAATTCCACCCCCTGGTGACTAAGAATTCACATAGATGAGCCTATAGAGGGCATTCTTATTCAAATAACCACACCTGTATAAAATTTTAATTGATAAAATATAAGGTTTATTATTTGCAAATAAATATGTAAACCACTTACACATATTAAAAATGAAATAGACTTTTATACAGTAAATACTGTGGTTTTTACTTTCACAATCAATACTGCTTTTAATAAAACACATGCTTAGGTAAAAATTTACAAAAATACCCTTTCCACAGTTCAATGTATACAACAATATAATTAAGAGAGAAAAGGCAAGTGTTATTAATTGTAGAAAATCAGGGAACTATTGAGTAATAGTTTTGAGGCTGTGAACCATCAAATGATCTAATAAAGAAGGGATAAGCATGATATATCCAAGGACAGCATCCTTTTCCTAACTAGACAAAAATCAGTTCTCTATACTGAGTGGGATACTTTTACATATAGGAGGTGACAGTTATCTGGGAATGAACACTGCATGCCTGCCTACCTGAGACTGTGCATGTAGGCAGGCCTCATGAGTGCATAGATCCTGTGGTTATTTACCATGTGCAGTCCTATGAGGAACATCCCTTCCTGCTAACCACAGTTAACTGACAGACAGAAAGTAAGGACTGTGGCTCTCACAGACAACTTTTTTTTCATGCTTTTTATATAATCATGGGAGATAAGATTTGTCACTTCACTTTATTTTTTATTTTATCTTATTTTATTTTGAAAATCTCACTATATAGACCTAGCAGTCTGGCCTAGACCTCACAGAGATCCACCTGCCCCTACCTCTTCAGAGTTGGGATTAAAGGTGTGGTGCACCATGCTCAACCATGTCATGCATATTTTAAATGTGATAGCATGCCACAAACTTAAAGAACTTGGCCAGGGATGAAGGCAGAAAATGTCTCTGTGTCCTATGCACAGTTCTCTGTCATCTGCAGTGGCCCAGGACTCTGAGGGAAGACCTGGAAAGTGACTCCCTCAAGACTAGCACTTAACTGATCACCATAAGACCATAGAACAGAGGTGCTGGGTAACAGAAAATCATCTGCTCACCCTAATCCAAAGAAACAACTCACCATGTCTAGCTTGATGAACCAGTGAGTTTACTGGGGTTAGTTACACAGCACAGAGAACTGGTTCCCATGACCCACAGACATTACACCATGCGGTTCCCACTCCTGTCTATGTAATACAGCACACATCACACATTCACACACAGACACATGCATGCTCAGTAAGACCACATGCAGCTGGGGCAAGAGAAGGTGAGGGGTGCCTGGAATCTCAGACAAGTGAATTTTAATAGGACCAACATTGTAACCTTCCCCTTAAAGATCCATTCACATATTTTACGTGTGTGTGTGTGTGTGTGTGTGTGTGTGCTTGAGTGCATGTGCATGAACCACATGCATGCAGAGCCCCTGGAAGCCAGAAGAGAGCATTGGATTCCATGGATCTGTAGTTACAAACCTCTCTGAGTACTAGATGTGGATGCTGGGAATTGAACTTGGGTCTTCAGCAAGAATTCTTAACTGCTAAGCTGTCTCTCCAGCATCAAATGTCACAACCTGATGGGCATTGCCTGTGGGTAACCACAGCTGTTTTGACTTCAAAAGGGCAATGCCTTATTACAGCCATTCTATTGTTATTATTTTTAATAACTTAGTATTCACATAAACCCAGCAGTCCCTCTGGGAACTCTGATAGTGTTTTCCCATCCTACTTCAGCTGTATTTGAATGCCAGTGATATCAAAATTAACATATTTTGAAATGAAAGATCCAGTATATCTGTTAGCAAAATTAACACCACTGACTTTAATTTTACTTGGTGGGTCTTGTCATGAACTTGGTAGAAGGAATAAAGGATCATATTTGTGCCTAGGAAAAAATAACACCAGGTTGAGGCTAATTTCATGGTATTAGTCCTTACAAGTCTCTGGGCTGCTCGCCCTATAGAGTCTCTATGGAACTTTCTCTTTTTTACCTTTGATGTGGACCATTGCATTCCGTGCTCCATTTTCCAACCCAGCGTATTTTATAATGATATCCATCATGTCTGTTTGTCAGTTTATGGCAGCTTAAAAAATTGCCTCAAGGCCAGTAATGAGAAGAAATCTTTCCCACTTCCTGTAGATTGTTTTATGTGCTTCACAGTTTTCTGCACCAAATAATAAAAAAACAACACTGCTTTCCAAACCGTCCTTTATCTTGCCTTTTCCTTCTCCTTTTAATCCTTTATGGCTTATTTCCTCCAGCTTTTACTGTATTTATGCCACTGTGTTTTTGTTCATAATTAATAAGATATAAAAGTCAAGAACATATTCTCAAGATAGAAAGTTTTGCAGAGGCTTTATTTCAACTTGCCTTTGATCCAATATGAAAGAAGCTATCTGGAGTTCTTAATAAAATATGTGTGTATGCAAGTATACTGTACATGTGTCCTATCCATCTACCTCTAGAGAGAGGCCATACTTCAGGAACTGTGCTTTGAAATAGAGATGTCACTCCATATCAGGGAAGAAAGCCATCATTTATTTGAGTTTTTGTGGCAGGCTTGGTGGCATACACCCTTAATTCCAGCGTTCAGGAGGCAGAGGCTTGTATGTTACTGTTATTTCAAGGCCTCACTGATCTACATACTGAGTTTCAGACCAACCAGTGCTACATGGTGAAACCCTGTGTCAAAAAAATATATAATAATAATCATTATAATAATATAAATCTTTTCCATGCAGAATTGGGAGTCAAGCCCAGAGACTTGTACTGACCACTGAGTTACATACACAGACTCCATAAGTTAATTTTAATACAAAAGGAAATGTATAGGTTCCTGAGTGTGAGCAGTACTACCACCTGGAAAACACCATTAAACATTGGGAGTTATTAGAACTATCTCAATAATGATTTGTCCTTTGCTCTGTTTTTTAAGAAGCTTATCTCCATGCCTGCCTACACAGCTTCAGGTTGTTCAATTCAATGCTTGTATTTCTGTTTACAGTGGCTGGAATTCCTCAAACTTTCCTTTAGTTGTCATCCTTTCGCACTAGCGCTCTAAACTGTCCCATTAAGTCAGCAGGCAAATGATGATACCCTAGGACAAATTTCTGAAAAATATTCAGAGTTTGAAACTGACCATAGTTGGCATGCTTCTCAGCTATATGGTCTTGATTACTCCATATTAAACATGTAAAATATGTCTTTCCTAAGTGAAAAGGGGGGTTAAGTCAAATTTACTTTTACTTGCTTCTTCTCACTTCAGTTCATGTTGGTTTACAGGAATGAATGAATGAATCAATCAGTGAAGAATGACTAGATAGATTGATAGAAGGATGGGTATGTCGACAGATGGATGGATGTCTAAGTAGATAAATAAATGGAAAACGTTGAAATGCTTTCCTGGGAAGAGTCCAGCTCTTAAACTATAGAATAAAGTACCCTGGTACATGGGAACTCCTGTCCTGTTTTTAAACACTTCTTAGAGTGGTTGTGATCTTTTTGCCCCATGCACAACACCAGCTCATGATCAACTTTCTTTCCTCAAGGCCAAAACTTATTTGCATACATTTTCCCAGGATCAAGGAAGAACCCTTACAGACTTGCATTTCTTTGATCTCCGAATGCTCATTAAAGCCTTGCTCTCCAAACCTAGACGAAAGATGCTGTGAAACTGTTAAGGAAAACGTCGCATTGTAAGAGGACATTCTTTAAAAGTGATTGAAAAAGAGAAATTTTATTTAACTAAAACTTTTCGGTTGTAGATCCATAACCATTTCAACTCTGATGGCCTATTCAGATACAAAATGCCCAAAAGACCAAGGTAGACAAAAACGGTTACTGGAGATCCACCATGGAGTGCCTCACCCTCCTTGGTGATGGGAGTGGAGATTGGGTGGGGGGCTGGGGGACCTGGTGGGAGGGCGGGGGAGGATGGGTGGGAGAGGCAGTTGGGATTGACATGTGAAACAAGATTGTTTCTAACCTAAATAAAGAAAAATCAACAAAATCCCAAGATGACTAGGGAGCTGGTTTTCATGAGATAAAATAGTGTATGTGTGTAATGGGGACGGACTTTCGTCAAAGGAGTCACCTCTGCCACAAAAGACTCTCCCACAGAAATCGACAGAGAGCAGAGCTTGAACTCTCTTCCACAAAAATATATCAACATAATTTCTGCCATTAATCAGGAGGGAAAGGATACAGAGACGGGGAAGGAGAGAGGAAGAGGTGAAGGAAAAGGAGGAGGAAGAAAAGGAGGAATAAAGACACCAAGAAGGAAGAAGGAAAGGTAACAGCAGAGAAGAAAAGGCAGTGGCAGGTGGAGACAGACCTAGCCCCGCTTTATTTCAGGCTGACATGAAAAAATAATATATTTGGGTGTTTCAAACTGTCACCGCTGTCTTGTGTTTCCAGAGGCTAGAAAGGGTAAAGTAGGTCAAGGTGCTGGCAGGTCCCATGTCTGTTAAGAGTCTGCTTCCTGGTTCAATCACCATCTTTCCGTTGTATCTCACACAGAGGAAAGGAAACTAGCTGGCTTCCTCTGATGAGGGCATGAACTGTATTCACTACTGTTCCACACTCATGACCAAATGATCTCACATGTAGACAAAATTGCGTTGGGAGTAGGCTTGCAACAGACAGATTTGGAACACCAAAATTCAGGCCATTCTTATCATCGTGTGTGTGTGTGTGTGTGTGTGTGTGTGTGTGTGTGTGTGTGTGTGTGTATGTATGTGTGTGTGTGTGCGTGTACATGTGGGTAACCTCCTACATTCAGGACTTTTCTTTGTCATCAAACATTCGGAAAACCTGAGATGGCTGCTAGCTCACTTGCTTGTTAGTATTTCTTTCATATCCTTTCTCTGTTTCCTTCCATTCCTATTAACCATGTACACACAAAAGAGTTATTCATATATTGCCTTATTCACTCACAACATCCTGCTTCTCTAGAAAGGAAGCTGAGTGTGTGTAAGGCAATACATCTTCTTATTAAAAGTAACTGTAACAAGGTGGCTTCCTCAGCTGGATGTGGGACCCCTAACTACACCCACCAGTCACTGCCACCAAAAGATACTGATAAAAATCTGGGACAGAATGCTGTGCTGCTCTCAGCAAGGAGATGCTACAGACCCCTCCACCGGTTACACTGAGCAAGCTCTGGGCAATTTGAGTCTTTAGAAGACTGAATATATATCCAATAATTTGTCATGCCTGGGGCTGTTATTTTGTCTTCACTAAAGATTTTTTTTGCAGTGGTAACCCTAGCAATCACATTTGTGTGGGGCATGAGGACACTAGCAAGTCAGAGTAGTTGTAGAAACAAAGAACGACGACAACAACAACAAAGGCTCCTTCTGCCCCTTGCGCTGCCCTGCCCTAAAGTCAAATTATCCCAGGCCTCATCCTTGTGGCAAACACTCCTGCAAAATTATTTCTAACCAATCCACAGAGGATAACAGCCACTGCTTGCAGAAATGTCCCCATAGTCTAGAAGTTGGGAACAGAGAATTACAAAAGGTAACTAGTTCAAAATATGTTTCTGAGCTTTTCTTTTTACTCTCTAACTTCTTTAGATTAAATCCTCCCTTCTCTGTCTGTCTTTCTGTCTCTCTGTCTTCGCTACCAGTGTGTGCGTGTGTGTGTGTGTGTGTGTCTGTGTGTGTGTGTGTGTGTGTGTGTGTTTACCACAGTCCATGTGTAGAAGTCAGAGGACAACCTCCGGGGCCCATCTTGCTTCAAATAGGGTCTGCGTATGACAGCCTATCTGACCCACTGATTTTCCAGAATCTGCCATGTCACATGCATCCCATCTCACAGAAAGTACCTTGAGATCACAGACGTGTATAACAGGTTTCATATAGATTCTGGGGGTCTGAACTCGGGTCCAAGTGTTTTACTCACTGAGCCATCTCCAGGACACTTTTCTGAGCTATTACGTAGTTTTGTGCTCTAGTGCTCCAAATGTGAGATGTGTGAGCTCCCCTCACACTTATTCAAGCAAAGGGTCCATTATTTATGCGTCATCTCACGGAATTAGCATATTTGTAGGAACCCAGTTGTAAAAGCTCAGTTTAAGATATTAACCTGCTAAAAGGTATCTATATTTCAGATTGTCTCTAGATAAAGGCAACCAAATTCCTTTGGAATAAGAGTGCCCATAAGCGCAGTAGCTATCACTGAGAAGCGACTATCTCTATAGGCTATTTGCTACTGGCTTGTTATTTTAGCCAGGCCCGTTAAATTCATTACCTCACTAGTTCCTGGCGAGGAGCTATTACTGAAAGCATATTAGGGTCTTTGAAATTTTATTCAGGTTTGATTATGTCATCAGAGTGGGGCTCTCATGGCAGTCTAAGCATTTCAGCTTCTAGAACCTCAAGGAACAATGTCCTGCTTAAGCCACCTGTTAATTTGCCATTGTAACCTTGAATAATTAAGATCCTATTCCAAGTAGTTTAATCTATAATGAAGTAGGTTAGATAGGAAGACAGAAGAGTGTCAGAGACTAATGCAAGATCACAGGACTGTTATGGCACTGCACCTCATGATCAGAAACAGGCCACTGACACCACTCCATAGGAGCACAGGGGCTTTGGTTGACACTGGATTGGTGATGAGTTAGTGAGTAGGAACACTATTGGAGAATGCCCCAGCATTACACAGTGAGGGACTCTGAGAAGCAGAGTTGAGCATGGGGAGAAGCTAAACAGCTATGCAGTCCCAGGAGCACAGTAGCCCTTCTAGAGATACCTTAAATTCAAAGAATGGAGATAGGGTTTATATCTGCCCCCTCTATTGACCCATGAGTAGTGGAATGTGTGCCATCTCTAGTGATTAGGTATCACGCTGACTGTTGCTATATCCTTTGGCAAAGGGCAAGCCTTGACATAGCACACACCTGGCAACATCAGTGGCCAGTATGTCCAACAACTGGATGTAATTGTCAAATGAGGCAAATATGAAGATAAATTATGTTGCATAAGAATCCTGATGAGCTCCCTTAATTGCTTAGGGACCTTTTTGTTTTTCCAACAAAAGTGAACCTTCGGCTTTGATGCAGAAACAAAATTCAGGGTGATCCAGTATGAAAGTTGGGGTTCATTGAAAGACCTTAATACAGATTTTAAAAGGTAAGGTTAAGAGAAAGAAGGCACTTGGGAAGAAAGGAAGACACACCCATGAGAAAAGCATTCATGAGGTGGGCTTGTCCGGGTGTCACTTTTCCTCATTTTTAAAATATTTGGCAAGTTTTGAAGTTATTATCTTCAGGGACTCCTAAGAAACTTGCATAAGGTCACAATGGGGTTCAGGAGAGGAACCTGACAAGAGTACAGTTAATAAGCTAAAACTAGACCAAAGGGTTTCAAGAAGGTTGGACAGATTTTCTGTAAATAACGTTTATGGCCTTCTCTGAGATTCCAGAAAAAGGAAGCCCTAGCTAATGTCATACTCATCCAGGGAAACTTGACCCATTGTTACTTCAACATAAAATATGTGTATGTGAAAGGAACCTATGCCATTTTCCTTCATGAGTAATGTGTACAAATTCTTGCTTCTTGGCTGCTAAGGGGTCTCAACCAGACTCCAAGGTGAGCGGCTCCTTTCTTTTCCTGCACCACCATAATTCATTCTGTGAGAAAAAAAGGTGGCTAGTCCATCAAGGGCTAATATTTCTTAATCCTCTCCTATCTTGTTATGGACATGATTGTTCAACCCCTGGATATTCCCAAAACATGACTATCACGCCTTTCTTCTTCGCACCAATAAGTCAACCTATTCAAATTGTGAGATTGAGCTCCAACCAATGGGATAAAGCGTAGTCACTATCTGCTTTAGGACCAAAACTAAGTGAACTTCCCTCTCTGGTATTGTGGTGAACACTTTTCCCAAAGAGAGATTGCCTTGCCAGGTTGCTTCACTGTGTTTCTTTGTATGACATGGATAATATTCTTTCCAACATTTTTGTACTGCCTTAGAAGGAGACTTCTATTGGTAGAGGAGTGATCTCAGTGGTATACAACATCATCATCTGTATTCAGAATCATAAACAGAGACAATTTACCTGATTAGAAATCTCAAGAATGGTGAGCCTCTTGAAATAATGGTAGATTTGCTATGCAAAGAGGGGAAAGGAAGGGATTTAACCATGCAAGAAAGATGATGGGGCTTTCTAGGGACAGGAAGCAGCACATGCAAACAGTTTGTGAAATGATCAGCAGGGCATGTTTAAAGAGCTTTAAAAGCCAATACATCTAAAGCAGAAAGCAGAGTGCATGCTCAATTTGGAACAAATTATGCAGCGCTTTCATGAGAAATGTTTTCTTTATTCAAAGAACCATGGGAAACTGAGCCCTCATAAGTGCAGGAATGACAATAATTCGTGCTTCGAAAGGTGATTTTTTGACTTAAGGATTGGGTTGTAATGAGTGGATAGTAGTGATGTGGACAGCAGGGAGAAGGCCTTTGCTAAGATTCAAGCAGAAAAAGGTAATCATGGAGTTGAAGAGTGGATTAAAAGAGATGAATGTGTTCCTGAGATACTAAAATTAAAATTAGAATTATGTGGAAAGAAGCTGAGATGAATTAGCCTTCAGACAAGATTTACTGAGAGATTACTAACAACATGGCCACAGGCAGCCATGATGGAACCCTCAAGGTAGAGGTATACCCTTAATTTCCCTTCAGCTATGAAGAACAAAGGGGAGTTTTATGCTCTTTGGGTTTCCAGAGTGGGAATGGAACTCCATACCATGTGACCTGGCCTACCTGATAGAAGTAAAAAAGACACTGAGAAAGACTAGCTGAAATCTAAGGCCACCTTGCATCGGAGAAGTAGGAAGCAGAGTATAGACTTGCTCGTAATGAGTGGGATGGAGAGAACTATGCTCTATGAGAACATCAAGGGTCATGATGCCTAGCTTGTCAGCTCTCTGGCAAGAAATGTAGGGAGTCCTGGATTTATTGGGAAGGAATTATCATGGATGACTCCCAGGATCTATGGAAGAACACATCATTGCGATGAACTGAGCATTGGGAAGATGAACATTCCTTGGAGAACATGAAGACTTCCCCGTAGGCCAGTTGGCTTATTTTCCTGACAAGATGACTTGGAAATTGGACTTGTAGATGAATTATACACATAAAAGCCTATGTTTCTGCAGATTTGAGTCTCAACGAGTTTATAAGGGAAGCTTTGTGCCTGAAATAGACTACTGAGGAAAGCTATGTGACGTTACAAGAAAGGAGGCCTGCTGAGAGCTTGGGGGAACTGTTGAGAGGAAGATGGATCTAAGACTCTCAGAGGCTCTGATGAAAGGACAAAGGGAACGCCGGTTCTGTGTCTTTGCTCAGCAGCAAACTTGGCAAGGCCAGTCAGTCTAGGGCTAGAGATGGGGCCTGGGCCAGCACCTTGAAGGAGTTAAAGTTTTGATCCCTCCTGAAGAAGGTGCTGCCCTCAGTCTCAGTGCCGCCGCGTGCTCAGGATACAGTGCTCTTGAGATGCCTGCCAACTTGTCCCATTGTATGATAGTTGCTGCTGACTCTGTCCCATTTCTCCCCTAGAAATATTATATTTGGGGCTGCACTTGTTAATAAGCTTGCTTGGCATAAGACATAGCTTATCCAAGACCTCCTGAGCCCACCTGTTCTATCTTCTCTATCTCTGGTGCCCTGGACCTTCACTCAGGATTGTCACTTGTCCAGGTAAAGGAATATTTAGAGGTAACTTCACGAACGTGGTGTGGAGAGAAGACAGGGAAAGAAGGACAAGATACCACCAAGGGGAAATACAGCAGTAAATGCTACTGAGAGGGCAAGTAAAACAGAGCAGGAAAAGCAGCCATGCAGCATCAGGGACTTCAGTGGAACAGTGGGCTGAGCAGACAAAAGAATGGGATGGGTAGAGAGTAGACACTGAGGAAATGACAGTGCTAACTACAGACTTCCCTCACAGGGACTGGGTTGACAAAAGACAATGAACTGGCAAAGGACAGGAGTTGAGGCAGAAGAGTTCTGGATTTTTGTTTTACCTAAATAACCTGAATACAGGCAGATTCTAGTGAGAAGGATCCTACTGGGTGGCAAATGACAACTGCTTAAACTAGGACCTTGTCCACACTGAGACACAATATCTGTGCAAATGGACTGGACGGGGTCCCGGAACAGGTACATGGGATTGCTGCCAGCTAGGTAAGCGGATGACACCTTAGCCTAACTGGAAAGAAAGAAGAAAGGACACAAGCAAATTAAAATAAGTTTCAATACTAAGGGTTCAAACTGCGTGAGCTACTGTCTGATTTTCTTTGTGAAGGGAAGCAGAGGGCAGGTTGACATCATGAATACTTACTTAACTAGATTGGACTAGATTGCATTGGACTGCAACAGGGAAATTGACCCAAACAAAATGAAAAGAATAAATGAGCCACTAAAAGTGGAGAAGAACTCAAGGGAAAAAAATGAATTGAACCCAGAAAGTTACAAGAGAGTGATCAAATCTGAATTGTTTTTCATGTATCTGTTCAGAGTTTCCTGGCATTGCCTTTGACATGCCAGAGAGGTCTGCTGGCTGGTAGCTCAGACCAGCAAGACCAAAATCTCAGCTCACCTCCACTGTTGCAACTTTTACTAAAAAACACAATCAGCATTTCTTCTAGTAGCCAGTTTTGAGAGACATCCGATGAATCGTTCTCCGGGGCCTGTTTAAGAATTTGGAGAAAATATAAGGCAATTCAGAAAGCAATAAGCTATTTTTCTCAGCAGCTTGGCCATCTCAAGATGCAGCCTGCTCAGGCTTTCAACTGTCTCCCGCATCTTTGGTTTTCATCAGGAAGAAATCACATCACAGCACTTCCCTCCAAATAAATATGTTGCTAGCAGTGCTCGCTCCGAGGAAACAAAAGGCCGAGGAAGACGTGTTTTCTTTGTCTAGTTTCTCACAGGTGATGAATTCACACAGCTGAAGTAGCTTGGGTTTATCCAAGAGTATAACACTTGATGATACTCGATGGGCTGAAGGTCTTAAGAAGAAACACGGTCAACAACATGTACCCCAAAACTCAAAATCCAGGCATAATTAAAAGGAATTAAAATTGTATTTCATGTTTAATGTAATATTTTGATGTATGACCATTATTCATTGTATTTCCAAGCAATAATATGCTCAATTTCCAAATAAATGTTGCTTTGTAATTTTATATTATTTGCTATGTAGAGTGAATTCAGAGAAGTTAAAAGTAAGCATCACTTATTTAATATTTCTATGTAACTTAAAATGTATTTAAGGTACTTGGAAATTGTACTTTTCTTTTTAATTTATTTTTTCATGTGTATTTGTGTTTGTATGTGTGTGTGTGTGCATCTCATGTGTGCATGAGATCACAGAGATCACAATGTGCCAGACCCCCTGGAACTGGAGTAGCAGGCAAAAGCCAACCAATGTGGATGCTGGGCACGTAACCCCGGTCCTCTGCAAGAACAGCAAATGCTCTTAACTGCCAAGTCACCTCTCCAGCCACAGAACTTCTATTTTTCTATTAAAAATAAGATAAAAACTAACTTTAAATAAAATGTTCAAAGTGCATACATCAAATATAATAGGTAACAGAAAAATATAGATTATAACTTTTTTAAAAGCAGGATTTAATGGTGTATTGAACACATAAAAAGACTTTAATTCCTTTCAAAATTCCATTTTTAAAAGGGTAATTTCAGACATGGAGACATGAAAATGAAGAACAGATGAAGGAATGAGAACAAGCTAGGAAATAATCAGACCTTCATGGACTTGGCTAGCTTGAGAAGGCTGAGCTTATTGTTGTCTCTAGAATAACAATAAACTGTACAGTTCAAAAGACTAAAAAATACTTGGATTTTTTTCTCCACTAAGAAATGCTAACCATTTGAGGAGCTAGATATGTCTAACAATTTGTGAACACTGCACAGTGTGTGCTTGTGTTAAAATACATCAAGGCCGCATTGGTATGTACAATTAGAAATAAGTTTGCTATTAATCTTAAAATGCAGTTTCCCCCAAGTGTGTGAGCCTCCTCCATTTTTAATCACTTTGTAGAATATCATTGGCTCTCTCAGATGACACTCCCTTTCCTCTTTAACCCTACTTGCTGACTTCTGACCTTCTGACCCTTGAAGTTGGAAGGAGTTAGCATCCATTGTTTTGTGATGTTCAAGCTGCCAGGGACCTGATGCTTGTTTCTAAGGAGAATATTGTAGATGGCAGCCAAGCAACATGCAATATATATATATATATATATATATATATATATATATATTATGGTTGATTAAATAACCTGGATCTTTCAAAAGGATAGGCTTTAGGCAAAGCATATTAGGGAAAACAGAAAGGAAATTGGACAAAATAATTGTTACATGCTTAGTATTTCTCAGGATAAAGGAAGGAATGATTTAAATGTATTGGCTAAAAAACATTTTTTAAGAAAATGAGTATCATATCAGCCCTGGAGAAAACAGAGAGGAGTGGAATTTGCCAGTTCATGAACATGAAAACATGTAGTGATAAAAGAGCTGAGTTATGAAACTGAACTGAAGAAGCAGAGACTTCATCGGAACCCATCACACACACACAGACAGACACACAAGGATTATGGGCAGGTCAAACAAGAAGCTCTAAAATCAAACAAGCCCAGGAGCAAAAAAATGGATCTTCCATTAACTCCTTCTTGCCCCCCCCCCAGAAAGCCATCTCAAGGGGAAAGCAATGGAAAGTATTGAAAATATAAAAACTCACAATGGCCACTTGAAAATTCTAGACATGAAATAAGCAGGAAAATGGGATCTATATTAAGAAAAAAAATCCACTGATAAAAATAGAACAGAAATAATTGAGATGGTAGGACTAGCTGATGAGTGTATTCATTGTGTTTCTGTTGCTGTAACAGATACCCAAAAAAAGGAACCTGAGGAAGGAGGGGTTCATTTCATCATAGTTTAAGGACTCACACCATCAAGGTGAGATCAGATAGCAGCAGATACTTGAGACAGATGACTCATAGTGTCTCCAGTCAGGAAGCAGAGAACAATGAACACTAGTGCTCAGCTAGTTTTTTCTTTTCATTCAAT
This sequence comes from Mesocricetus auratus, assembly GCF_017639785.1. Taxonomy (NCBI): domain Eukaryota; kingdom Metazoa; phylum Chordata; class Mammalia; order Rodentia; family Cricetidae; genus Mesocricetus; species Mesocricetus auratus. Next base: position 10,383,692 of record NW_024429183.1, on the reverse strand, counting down.
CCAGGACTATGGGACATGGGACACTTCCTACCTTCATTTGAAGTGGGTCTTCCCATCTAAACTAAGCCAATCTAGAAAACTCCGGAGGTTTGTTTCCATGCTGATTCCAAATGCCATAAGGATGATGATCAAAAGTAGCCACATTAATGAGGCTACTGAGGTACCTGTCAGAGGGTAGCTGGTAGGATACAGAAGGGACATAAAAATATAAAAATAATGAAAAGGAGAAATATGCAAATAAGAACCCAAGTGGGGCTCTCAGAGGTGAAAATGGAAAACCTGAAAGGAACGCTTCACTCTGTAGATTTTGCCACAAATGAGATGCTTCAGAGGGAGGTCTGTGAACCTGAAGCCATAGAAGCAGAAATTACCCAAGGCCTTGAAACCTCTTTAACAATCCTCCTAGATGCTCTCAGAGGCCTGGAGAGCATGAATGAAGCACAGATATTCAAGTAGAGAGTGCACACAAAGACCACAAAGGGATGCAGGATGAAGGTGAGAGGTTTTATAAGAGAGATGAGCCTAGTGCTCCCAACACACCCATCAGCCCTCCAGAAGAATGAGATCCTTGGTTTCCAAGTGACTGCTTTTATATGTAAGAACTTTCTAGTTAAGACCCATCACATGCAACTGTAAAATAGCACAAAGTAATTAGTAAACCTTAATACATGCACGAGGTCCTGGGCTTGAATCCCCAGCATCCATGTGAAAGCCACAAGCAGCTGTGTGCACCTGTAACACCAGTACTGTTACAGAAAAGACAGGCATATGCCAGGAGTTTGGTGGCCAGCCAATCTAGCCAGAACAGGGAGCTTTGCTCTATGAGAGATGCAGCCTCAAAAATAAATGACAGAGAGTTATGGAAGACAACACGCATGTGACCACACAACACATACAGACATATGTACTAGTTATTAATCAATTAAAATAGAAGAGTAAAATTGACAGACATGCTCTAACATTCTTGGAGCCATGGAAAATATTGGTTGATGATTGAGGAGTAGAAAGAATAAGCTCCAAAGCTAGAGATATATGGACTAAGTATGTGTCCCTAACAAATATGACTGTGAACAGGTGACATATGGGTTGCTTATTCTTTAAATAAGGAATGGGAAACTGTCAGAGATCACAACTGTATTTCAGTTACATTTCGATTTAAATTGGCTTCTGGAGACCCATCCACTATGGTTAGTGTCTGTTTCCATGGAAAGTGCATTTCACATTAAAGCAATCTATTAATGATCCTTTCCTGAGAAAGCTCACATTTGTAACATCACAAAGCCCACTCATTCGTCAGCCAGATTGCAAAATTTCACTCCTACAGATAACCAGTTTTTCATAAATCAGAGTAAAAGAAGAGCAGTGAAGTTGGTCCATAACTCTCCCACATATCTCTCCCGCTTAGTACCTTCCCAATGCTGATGGCCTAATATATTGTCATTGGTTTTCTCATTTGTGGCTTAGCTCTCTCTCCAGGTAATAAGCAGAGTGGTAGCCAAGGACCAGTACTAACACACTTCTGAATGCTTCTAGGACAGGCTGGCATTGCATCGGCCATCCTCGGACTCATAGCTTTGTCTCTGTTTAATACAACCAGTTCCTATCACACCAAATATCAAACTGCTCTGTCACATCTCCCAAGCCAGAGACAGCTCTCTTCTGAATGAGCCAACAAGCTTGATTGTGCTTTATATGTTTTAGTTTATTATTTAAAATTTAATATATGTATACAATGCATTTTAATCATACCTGTTCCCTACTCTTCCTCTCCAATTCTTTACAGAGCCCTTCTACAACACCAAGAAACCCTTCATGTCCTCTTTTAATAACCCATAGAGTCCAGTTAGTGCTTTTCATATAGACATGGACATAGGGTCATCCACAGTTACATGAGCAACCTACCAGAAGCCACATCCCTGAGGACAATTAATTTACCCTCTTTCCAAGGTGGGGTGTTCGGAGATCCTCTCCCAGTTAAAGTGGAAAGATGACTAGCCTGCTTTTGTACATGTTGTGTGTAGGCAACCATCACAGCTGTATAATCATGAGTAAAATGTCCAGAAAACACAGTTTTGTTCCACCCCTCCCAAATCCCTAGCTTTCACAATCTTTCCACAATCTGGAATTCCTAAGCTCCAATCCTGCTACTGCTATGAAGCAGGATACCTGCAGTGACATTGTCATCCCACTGCAAAAAGTGAAACCGAGATGCTTCATGACCCTGGCTATCACTGTTCCTAACAACCTTACACATTTGGAAACCCCAAAGATAAGCCAGTGTGACATTTATTTAAGAAGGAAGAGATGGGTAAGAATTATCATTATCTTCTAGGGAAGGTTATGGAGTCTCTGGAATTAAAAAACCAAAAACAGTAATATGGGGAAAAGTAGATAAGGTTACTGAGTCAATTATTATACTCAGAGGAGGAAGAGCCTTGGAAGATCCAGGCCTGTGTGAAATCTACTGAGGACAACACACTATCACTGAGGTCACATCTGGTCTCGGTGCTCTACTTCAGAGGCTCTGCACATGGTAGAAATATATATATATATATATATATATATGTCTTATCTCCTTGCCTCATCTGCCCTCACATGTTTGGTTTTAGGCTTGGCAAGCTGGCAAGCCACACTTGTCTGCAATTGGTTCCTTGCTTCATTGACTCTCAATTCTATGCATGTTTTACTCTATCCCCTGGATACTGGGAACTCTTTTATTTACTTATTTTGTTGCTTCACAATATTCACAAATACTGTTTCTTGACTGGATAAGATATCGTGAATAAGGAAAGGGAGAATGGTCTAGCAAGGACATTAGAGGGTGAAGCTGCCAGAAATTGAAAGGGATCAAGAGCCTGATAGTGACACCTTTACAAAGAACATCTGGTGGTGTTTGAAGAAACCTATAGGTTTGCAGTCTCTTGACACTTTAAGGGAATGCTATGTGCTAAAAAAATCCATATTTAAAATCTAAATTTATGTTCTAAAACATGAACCTTTCAGTAAGTCAAAAGTTAAAGGCTCAAATGAACTTATAAAAATAAGGCTGAGGCAGACAGGACTGGTGGCCAATAACTAAGATAAGAGGAGAAATTCTGTCTGGACTCAAAGCAGTGGCATGGGCAGTGTGTGGGCTCTGGCTTGCAAAAGGCAGATTATGGCTCTTAACTTCCTGAATGGAGTTTTTGGATTTTATAAAACATTATGAGATGGTCAAATGATGAAACTACAACATAAGTCTATAACTCTTCAGGTCTGAGCTGGGAACACTTGTGGAGATTTGAAGATATTATACACACACACACTATATATATATATATATATATATATATATATATATATATATATATTATGGACAAGAATAACTTAGATGCCAATTCACTAATATTAAAAACAACATTAATAATAGAAATTTGACTTGAAGTAGATTTGTCGGCAGAAATTCTATCAGGATCATTTAGAAACAGTTCAGTATGAGAGGTTCCGGTACGCAGAAAACACGATGAAAGAAGTTTCCCAAAACCTAGTCCACCACTCCTCACTCATTCTTTACCAACCTCTTGGCTCTGTCCATGTGTGGATTTACTGGGACAGGAATGTCAAATTGATTAGATTTGTCCACAAGTCACTTGTAAAACAAAGGGGATTCCCAGTGGTACCAGAAGGGTGGCTTAGACAATCACAAGTCATCCTAGATACACAAGATCAATGTAGCAGCTACAGTGCATACCTTTCCTCCAGTGGAGAAGGAAGAGCTGGGTTCTGCTTCAGGGAACGGGGAATAGCTCTGGGCTCTTGCTTTGAGCCTTGTCTAAGTGCACAGACATCAGTGGGTGAACTCGAGAACTTAGGAAATACGTATTGTTGAATTAATTTGTGATGGTTGAAGAACCTACAGTTTATGTGGAGGGAAAGACTATGCACAGAAAAGATTAGCAATATCTTTAAACATTGAAGGATTCCAGCTGAGGATGGTGACTATTTACTTTGAGGTAGGGAGTAAGGAAATGGAGAATGCACCAAGGGAAGGATTAAAGAAAAGACTTTCATCCCGACACTTAAAAACCAGAGAGGTTCTGTTAAGAAGTAATTTTTTCCTTCAAAATTCAACATAGAGAGTCAAAAGGACAATATAAAAAACATGTATTCACCAAGTAAATCACCATTTAATCTCACCTAGATTTTTCTTGAAATATACCATGGTTTGAATGTATTTTGTAAACTCATTAATTATAAATGTCAAAAACAGGACTGGAAAATGGCTCAGGAGTTAAGAACACTTGATGCTCTTCCAGAGGACCAGATTTTCATTCACAGCACCCACATTATTTGGCTCACATACAATGCTCTCTTCTGGCCCCCATGGGTATCCGTACACATGCAACATACAGACGCACACACACACACACACAATAAATTTTAAAGACAAACATTCCCTCAAAATATAAAAGTGTTCTCAATAGCTCCCCTACAATGAGAATGAGAGGCTTATATAAAAGATAACACAAGAGAAAAATAATTTTTACAATCATTTCTATCAATGCTCAGGTCTCAGAACAGAACAACAAGAGGTTGTATGATATGAGTCACCAGTACATCATCGACCACTTTGATGACAAATCCAGACTAAGTACATTAAATAATGTCAAAGAGCACAAAGAAAGAACCTGACAACATGTCTCATGTCCCTGCTGTAGATCACATTTGTCAGAGCTCCCTGAAGACCTGTTTTCCCCTTACTAGGCTCAGCATCACAGGCAGGTATGTTTCATAAGTAACAGAGACGGCATTAGGACTCACAGAAAACACAGCAGATCCTATTCATTATGTCACAGTGGAGCTGTGATATATTCCAAGGGCAGGCACTCGCTCTAATCATTTGAAACAAAGGGACAGACTCATTCATCCAACTAATCAATATGAATCCCCTGCTCCAAAAAGGAAGCGTAAATCAACAGCTGCTCCATGGTCAGTTTTTTTTTCCATCCACCCCTTGAGGAGCTAAGGAAGGAGGAAAAGTGGGACATGTGTCAACGGGAAAGTGACTCAGGCTTTTCTATCGACAGACGTTGCCAGTGGGCTGCAAATTCTCCTTGGCAGCTGTGCTCAGATCAATGTTGCTGAAGGTAAGGCAGTCAGGGAGTGTGTGGAGTTTCCCTGAGCACAATCTGCTGTGCTTTGGATGATGTTGATTTTTGTCAAGGAATGTGGAAGAAAGAGGAAAATTGTGACAAATTTGTGTCTGCCTGTCTGGCAGCATGCATATTTTCTTAGAAGAATGATTAGGTTTAAACCACGTCTTTGGTGTTGAAAACTAGAAAATATTGTATTATGGATGTGTTTTGTGGATGTGTTGATTATAAATGTCAAAATCAAATATTTCATTAAAATATACATGTGTACTTGTATCTTCCCTCCTGACTCCCATTTCTGTCCTCCCCTTCAATGAACAAGGGAGTCCTATAGAAGAGATATAGAAGAAAAATGTTATTTATACTGGCAGTAAGATCCCAGGACAGAATAATAGAAGAGAAGTGGCACTCGTGTGAGTTACTAATACATCATCCACCACTTTGATGACAAATTCACACTAAATATACTTTAATTTTTTTTCTTTCTGATGAACACAGATAGATGCCAGGACTGAGGAAGTAGCTGCCAGCAAAGTTATTGACAAGCATGGGGACTTGAGTTGGATCCCAAGCACATATTTAAAAACAATACTGTGGGGGCGGGTTGGTGTACACTTGCAATGTTACCTCTGGGAATGCAGAAGCAGAGAGAGGGGCTCACTGGTCAGCCATCCTACCCTATTTGGTGAATTTCAGGCCAGTGAGACACACTACTGTCTCAAAAACGAAAGATGAACCACACACACACACACACACACACACACACACACTTTCACATATAATCAATATACACAAAATAAATGTCTCTCCTCCCTATTTCTGGTGCCTCAGTGCAGTACATATCTCCATGCCTCTGAGTTGGCAACTTTGTCTTGAGGCCTTGCCTGCCTCTCCTACTCTTTCTTCTCTGTGTACACATACTTATGTGTCATTTATCAGCAATTTGTCTATTCTTCACTCCATGAAATACATGTGAACATGCAATGATGTCTTGTCCTAGTTCACCAGCTCACAGGCTTGTATAAATGCTGTAACAGATTTCGTTCATTCTTGCCATAGACACATATCTTGCAAAGGAAGAATTACTGTCCTAGATGCTTAGGATGTTGTAGTCTTTGGATATGACCTCAGTTGCCTCATCAGTGATCAGATCTCCCTTTGGGGAAGTGAGGAGTCTAGTGGGTGATGGATACAGAAGTTTGAAGTCTTGACTTTCAGACCCAACCCATCCCAGTCATGACTGGCCATTCCAGGCCCACAGATTTCCATCTGTTCATACAGCCTGTCTAACCTACAGTGCATAACCAAATCATCCCTCCATTTGATGAATTTTTATTCCAAATACTCCTTACTAGACATCCTGCTTCCTAAATTATCATGTTGGTCTTCTTCCTAAAGAACTCAACCAGGGGCCACTCCTATACTCATCTCCAAGAAATCTCCAGTGAGTGGAATGCTATTGACTGCCAGAATGTGACTGGAGTTAGAAAGACCTTACATAGTATATTTCTATTTCTGTGGTGTTAAAAATCCAACAATGGATAAACTAATTGCTATCAACAAGCCCAGAAACTTCTTGAAAACATAATCCTTCTCAAAATCTTGCTGTCTGTAACTCCTTATTGTATCCAATGCATAGAAATTAGGAATTTGGAGCTGGAAATATTCTCAATCAGCAAAGTGCCTGGTACATAGTCATGAGGACTTCATTTGAGTCCCAGGACCCATGTGAAAAGCCTATCATGGTGGCACCCATTTATCATCCCAGAACTGAGGAAGGCAGAGGCTGATAGACTTGTGTGATTCACTGTCCATCAAGCCAAATCTACTTGGCAAGTTCAATGCCAAGTGACAAACCCCATATTTAACAACAACAAAACGAGGATTTCACCTGAGGAATGACCTCCAGTATTGATATCTGACTCCTACATACATATATACACATGCACCTACATAGAAAAGAAACAGAGATGCAGAATTTCTTAGTTTGAAAGAGAAAGATCCTGAAGCACAAAGGCCTTTATAGTCAGTGTTCTGTTCCTATATGGGACTCTAGTGTTGTGACATTTTCCTAACAAATTTAGAAATTTCTGGATGAAGTAAATTGTTCTTTAGATTGGCCTGTGATGAGGGATGTTCTTCTGTATATATTTTTCTCTTAGTGGTTGATGAATAAAATACCATCTGGTCAATGAGGCAGAAAGATAGGCAGAACTAGGATGCAGAGAATTCTGGGAAACGTAGGCAGACAACAAAGAAGTAAAAGGTCCAGACATTCTCCAGTAAGCCAAGACCATATTGAAATACATAGATTAACAGAAATGGGTTAATAATTAAGACAGAACTAGTCAGTAAGAAGTCCCAGTCATCAGCCAAAAATTTTATAATTAATATAGCATCTCTATGTGCTTATTTGGAGCTGAAAGGGTGGTGGATCCTAGTGGGACAAAAAAAAGCCTCCAATAACAGGCTTGTACTACCATAACTGGGCAAAGATGTTACATTGTGAAATATGCAGAATCCATGGACCCAGTCAACCATATAGTAATTCAAACACTCATTAATAACTTCAGGCTTTTAGCTGAGCCTTAAAAGATAACTAGTACCCCACCTAAGAATGGAGGCAAGTCATCCACAAGCATAGTCATTAGACTTTAGAGATTAGTGGCAAGAATGGGGAATACCATGGGGGGTAGGGAGGTGACAGGCAGGGACTTGGGGGTTAAGGCTGATATGCAGATAGGGAATTGCATAGTGTTGTGTGGGAGCAATGTGGTGGTAAGTGTCAAGTGCACCCCAGCCTTTCTATCATGAGGTTATTTTCATTTAGTCTATTTTACTATTGGGTTGTGTTAGATTAAATTGAAACTTATGTATTAGTATGCACATTCCTAATTATGTTGTTAGTATTTCAAGGGGACAGGGAATGCTTATGACCTTAAATTGACATAACCATGGTGCTAGAATTTTCCACATTAGGAATAGAGGTATTTGGACAATGATATAAATACACACTTGACACAATGGATATATTCTTTCAGATTGCACCTTGGGTCAGTGGGTCACTCAATCAACTTGCTAAATGTTAAAATAAAAATCAGCTTGATAAATGTTAACATAAAAATAAACTTTAAAATAAAACCAAATAGAAGAAAATCATCAAAATTTGTTACATAATATAAATATTGATATTATTTTACTAATCTTTTGTTTACATTGTTTATGTTATATTATGACTTGACATTATTGTTTTCGGGTTTTTATTGCTGTGAACATCTCTAGACACATGGCTATGTGCCATGAGGAACAAGGATATTGTTTATGGAAATACCATATTCTAATTCCCATATCTGCTCCTTAACTACATTACAGCCCGGAGGGAAAACTTATTTGTGGACATTCAAAGTCCTTATTTGACTTCTTGAAAGATTGTGTTCAAGATTAGAGAAGAATGTACGTCAGTGTGGAACTAAGTACTTACTCAGCAAATGACAATGATTCATTACTTAAGAAGAAATTGCCTTTTATTGTTCAAAATTCTTAGCACATAAACACAATATTGAAATTCTCTTTCTATGAAGCAGCTAACACACTGCACAACAAACAATGGCCTGATTCTGTCATGTTCTTAATTCAGTCTCTAGAGTGGTTAGTGAGGTTTTTCTTTTGCAAACTTCCACTCTGCTGAAGACATTGTAACTAAATGCATTAAAGGCTTATCAACACTGAGAAATCTAAACAAAGCAGTAAAAATTAACGAGAGTCTAAGATCACTTTTAATAGGTAGAAACAAACAGACAATATACACAGTGGTGATTTGGGGAAGCAATCCTCCAGGGTGCAGTCCAAAAGATCTGATTCTTTTCCTCACTAGCATCTGACTCAGACACTCTTCTCCAGAGATCCTAGGAAATGGACAGGGATTATGTGTGGGGAGATGTTTAAAACGAGGGGAAAAGTATTACGGCAATCTGTGCGGTCTGCATATTGGTTTTCACCACAGATTGTTCCTGTCATTTTCCTACCCCTTGACATTAGCAACCCTAATCTCTTACAATTAGCAGACATCATGTGCTGAGCGCCATCCAACAAGTGATGTCAGGAAATTCGCTATCAGTGCTCCCCAAATTCTCACTTTTCCCTGCTCTTTTTCCCTGTCTTCTCCTTAACACTGTGTGCTCCCAGTCTTTACTCTATTTTAAACAATCAGGAAAAATGCAGTCATGGCATCCAGTACCAGTTATACATACATCAGCAACAAAACTCCTGCACCCAAGGCTCAGGAAACATTGTGGGAAAATGGGGCAACAAGAGGGTAAGAGAGAGGAGTTTGCTGTGAGACTGTGTTTCCTGGAAATGGCAAAAGTTACACCAACGAAGTGTCACTAACACGTCTGCCTAAACAGGAGCTGAACAATACCTACACCAATAGGCATGCTAATGGAGACAATGTGGGAGGCCAGAAGGTGTCAACCTTACACTACCAGCAACTAAAGAGTGCTGAAAGCAGGAGAAACAGTCCCTCTTGGGAAGAGCACATCTAGTAATTATCAAATACCAAATGATCAGCTCTGAAAACATGTGCATACAAGTAATGTTATACAGACTGAGCAAGCTGTATTTATGTATTCAGGAATGCACACACACACACACACACACACACACACACACACACTCACCACCATCAGCAACAGTATAGAAAAAGAGGTCATGAATTTGAAGGGGGGGGTGAGAGCAAGGGAGAGGTACCAGGGAGGGATTGATGGAAGGAAAACGAAAGAAAGAAATGATATTATAATCTCAATTTTTAATTAAAAAAGAATAATTAATTAAGTGAAAGAAACCTTGCATTTCTTCCTTCAAAACTGCAGAGGGAAGGAACAAAACATGCAAAGTCATGGATGTGGACTTAAGAAGCATTTCCTGAGGATGTTTCCAAATATTGAGAAAATCAGCTTCTGGACTTGGCTTAGAAGTCTGCATTTCAAAACAAATGAAGTTGTGTCTATAGGAATGGTATTATTTTCCGGTTTTAGAGGCAGAAGTTAAAAGTTAAGAAGTTTGGTATAAACCTCATCAGAGAAAGACAGAATAGGATTAGGACAAACAGGGAATTATTTTTTAAGTATAACCTTAATTTTTTTTAATTTCGAAAAAATAAAAAATAGAAGTAAAATGCAGATTTTAGAAAACAGGTTCCTTTGGTGTGGAATGGGGACCCTATGGTTAGAACTTGAAGTTAAATAACTCTTTGTTGTAAACGTTCATGAAATTTTCTTTGAAAAGAAAAATACAACAGGAAAACAGTATGTCTTTCTCATTCCTTAAAGGCTACTAGATCTATTTTTGTTAAAAGAAATCCATATGGGAATTTTTCTTGGCAGTGACAGGACAACGTACTCAGGTCTCAGGACTGACCCCACGTGGCATTGTTCAATACAAATTGAAATACTTGGGTGATAGATCAATTCACCAGAGAAGAATTAAATGATCCCTGCCCTTAAATGCATTCTCTGGGATCTCATGGGGAGAACATTACATGTAGGGGCAACTTTAATTATAAGAAATAATTACCCAAGGAACCCAGTGACAGAGAGAGAGGAGTGATGAGCAAATTGGCAAAGAATGGGCTGGCAAAACCAGCAGAGACAGCTGATCTGAACAGGGGAGTGCTCTTGGACCCCAGACTGACAGTGGGGAGGCCAGCATGGGACTGATCTGGACCCCCCCAAATGTGAGTGTTAGTGAGAAGGCCTGGGCAACCTATGGGGCCCTGAGCTGTGGATCAGTGTCTATCCCTGGTATACAAACAGTCTTCGTGTGCCTATAGCACAAAGAGAGATGCTCTCTCAGCCTGGACTCTTAGGGGAGTGCCTTGACCCTACCAAGAGTAAAATGACAGACTCTAGATATCCCCTATGTGGAAGGATTTGGCAATAGGGTGGGAGGGAGGGGGGGAAGAGGAGTGTGGGAGGAGGGGAGGGAGATGGAACTGGGATTGACATGTAAAACAAGCTATTTAAAATTAAAATAAAAAATGATTAAAAAAAAGAGACACGGAAGAATACCATCTTTAAAAAAAAAAAGAAATAATTACAGGTGAATCTGAGGCAGGTCCCCACCTCAGATGATAAATTACACTCAAAGAGACAAGGATGCCTTATTTGAAAAACCAATGCTTTCTTTGCAGGGACACAGCAGGAAACATCAAATCCTAAAAATAAATAAACAAACCCAAGATAAAGCATATTTCACAAATACCTATCAACCAGAGCTGGCTAATACATCAGCAATTTTTGTGGAATTTTCCTCAGTTGGGTTCACCAAAAGATTCCACACCCACAGGCTCACTTGCCTCTGAGAACACAAAGAGAGGCTTCAAACACTTTCACTGAATGTTATGTTATATTAAGGCAGAATCCAGATCTGAGAGCATCCCAGAAAAAAATATGTCATCTGTAGTTCTACATAACTGATAAATGTCTATCATTAGTAATTTCTATTTCTAATGGCCTTTGAGGTATCTTGGAATCACTAGAGCGGAGTGGAGAATTTAAAAGAATAATAGCTTGTCTTCCAAAGGGTACATACTCTGAGATGCCCAATGTATAAATGAAATGGTAGATTGTAGGCAGGGGTATGGGAGTCCAACAGAGCCTGAAAAAAAAGGAAACTCAAATATTTATTGGGAACACTCACGAATAACAACAAGGTTTTAGAGAGCTGCATCGGTCTTCTGCCCAGTTGAGCTGGAAGCTGCAATCAGATCTCCAACTATCATACAGGAGAACACAAGACTGCTCCCCTCTTACTTTTAAAGAGTCAAGTCAGCAAACAAGAAGCTTCACCTCTATCTAGCCAGGTAGCCCAAGGTCGTGGTCAGGGTGACCTCAGTGGGTAGTACTGAACCTACCATTTTTATTCTCACATATTCATGAAAAATTATAGCCAAGTTTAACATGTATCAAACATAGCAAGTGATATACACACTAATCAAATGCAATTATAACAATAGTCTATGTTATACGAGTATGCTCTCCCTCTTCTCTTTCTCCCTCTGTGTCTCTCTCTGTGTATGTATGTACTACGTACATATCTATCTATCCATCTATCATATATATATCTTACCGTACTATATCCTTATTCTCTGAGGTTACTGTGAAAGAAAACTGGAGTAACTTGAACACACAAACAGCAAGATACCCTAATAGACAATCTGATAACCATTATGGCTAGGAAGTGACTAATGGTTGGGTTGCATATACAGCAAGGTTATGTTAGACAGAGAAATGATTTGTGTCCTGGTCAACTCAAGACATGATAGTATGAGATTTCATGATATTGTCAAGAGTTAGGTACAATTTAAAGTCCATGAGTTGTTTAGTTTTGGGTATTTCCATTTAATATTTTTGAGCCACAGTTGACCATACATAATTAATCTGTAGAAATTGAAGCAATGGATCAGGAGGACCACTGTCCTGACACTCTACTCTCAATATTTATGATATAATTGGCTCCCTTGATAGCCAGAGAATAATATATGATGCATATATCTTTTTGAGACAAGGTTTCACAAAGTAGTCCAGACTGACCAACCTAAGACCCTGCACCCTCTGAATGCTAGGATCACAAATGGTCACTGTGAAGTCCAAGCTGAGATTCAGAGTTTTTAAAAACTATTCAGTCATTCTAATGAATAGCAGAGGTTAGAAAAACACAACCTTCCCTTAAATTTCATGGATTCAGCAGCACAGGTTGCTATGGCTTTTACATGTTTGTGTTCCATTGTGATTATTTCTAAAAGACCGGTGAGTTACAGTGACTAATGATTTGCCTCCTTTCATTCTGTCTAAGACATCCTGAGCCCATTCTATTTAGTCCTGGAGAAGACAGGCACCTGTGGAAGTATGTTTTCCAGTAAAATCACAATCAGCCAAGTACCACTGTCCTCAGGGTCCCCTTTACTGTGACAAACTTCTCCAGGCCCTGGCACTAAACATCACACAGATGCCTTTGACTTCATCCATGAAGCGGGCTCACATCTGAATCTCATGATATATATCCCTCTTATTACTTTCTAGTCTTATTGGAAACCACAACCTTTATTTTGCTGTAAAGTTTTGATCTGTTTTGACAAATTCCCACTTAGGTCTTTTTTCTCACCATTTTGTTTGCCTTTATCCCTCTTCCCATTTCATGGTCACATATATGCCTTTATTGTCCAGTGTTGAAATATTCTGTTTCTTAGAGTTTGTCCTATAAAAGTCCATGATGAGCTTCTCAATAAGGTAATGGGTGACAAATCTGTGGTGTCTCCATCTTAGGCAACATTGATGCTAAATATAAGGGAATGTTTCTACTCAGCCAATATGGGAAATCTCTGACACTTAAATTAAAGCAAGCTTCAGAATATTATGTATCACATCATCTCCACACTGTGACAAAAGTAATGTCTGTAATATATAGAATCTATGTGGAAGAACAAGCACATACCTCCACGTATAAGTAGATGTATGTCTACATGCACACATAAGCACAAAGACACATACAGGTGAGTAGGAGAGAGCATGTTGAGGACTTATGGACTATTAGTTACTGTTGGAAAACCTGAAGACTCAAGAGTAGGCTGAGAGGAAAACCACCTTTTCATGGTGTCCATTTTCTTTTCAGTTTTTACATGTAATGAATATTTTTAGACCTTTTAAATTAAATAAGAAAGTTACCTACAGGGTACAGTAATTAGGTCACTGGTGAACTTGTAAAACTTCTCTGTGCAATGGTTTAAGCAAGAGCCGCCCAAAGCTTTCCAATTGCATCCCCTTCTTATAATGAACCTGTTGGTGCATACCCAGGGCAAGTCCAAATTTCAACAAACCCAAAGCTTTACAATTTGAAAATCTTCTTTGCAAAAATAGAGCAGAGAATTATTCACATAAAATTAGAATTGGATGGAGGGCTGATAGCAAAGACTGACACAAATTGGTACTATCCCTAATTTCATGTGTGTGAAAGAAGGCTTCAATCCACCCACAGCCTCTTCATGAGATTCTACCATTCAGTCAAAATGCCATCCCATGGTCTTTTTTTTTTTGGATTTTTGAGACAGAGTTTCTCCATGGTTTTGGAAGCTGTCCTGGAACTAGCTCTTGTAGATCAGCAGGCTGGTCTGGAGCTCACAGAGATCCATCTGCCTCTACCTCCCGAATACTGGGATTAAAGGAGTGCACCACCAACACCTGACCCCATGGTCTTTTTAAAATGCTAGTCTAAGGTTGTTTTTTTAGTGACAAGTTCTGGGAGTCTTGGAAAAGAGACCATTTACTCCCATTGGCAGAAATGCAATCTGCTGCAGCCACTATGGAAGCCTGTGGGGGTGGGGGGTACGCAAATAGCTAGAAATAGATCTAACATGTGAACCAACTGTACCATGCCTGGATATATTCCCAAAGGACTCCATATCCCACTACAGAAATAACTACTTATCCATGGCACTGCTACTCTATTCACAATAGCCAGGGATTGGAAACATCCTACATGTCCATCAACAAAATAACAGATAATGAAAATGTGGCACATGTGCACAATGGGCTATTATTCAGCTGTATAGAAAAATGAAATTACAAATTCATAGGTAAATGAACAGAGTTGGAAATAGTCACCCTGGGACATGTAACCCAAACCCAGAAAGACAAATGCTGTACGTTCCTCTTTCCTATTAGTGCTACCTGTGAGTCTTCAGATCTGTTTTTAAATGTGAGTCCCCATAGAAGGCAGGAAAAAATTAAGAGGCCACATGATGGAGGGATGTCAAGGGACAGGTGCTGGAACAAAGCCATCATTTCTTCAGTAAAAATGAATAATCCTACAAGAGCTAATGCTGCTCTCTTTGTAGCACAGAGCACATCCTGGTTTGGAATTTCTTGAAGCAGCTCTGAACTCCTAAGATAATTTCACTGGGGTTCCATCATTACACATAACATTGCACAAAATGTGAAGTCAAGCTTAGAGTCATAATTGCACCCAGGCTATGATCTAGGGCCCATATGGATCTTATTGGTATCTCATATACCTGCATGGAACAAAGACTCAATAAATCTTTGGACTTAAATTGGGCTGGATAATTGCAAGATAATGTCACTGAGAGTCAGTCTTATTAGAAACCCCAGGAAACACTTCCACTGCTCAGATGCAGGCCACACCAGTCAAAAGATCAGGTGAATGACATGCCTGCCAGCTGAAGTGCCCCAATCACTAGTTTATGTTCCCAAAGACCTGTTCCACTGTCCACCCCTTCCCACCTCATTTCCTGCCCCGTGGATGGCCCCCTCCCCAACTCCTAGCGATTTCCATTGCTCAGATGCAGATTCAGGCCACAGTGATCAGAAGGCCACACCATCAGAAGAACTGGCCACAGTCATCAGAAGAGCAGATCATACCAGTTAGAAGAACAGAGATGCCCTGCTGCATCAAAGGTCAACCTATCCTCCAGAAGTCCAGCCCCCAACTTGGACAGAGACTGTCTACTAGATCAGAGGTCATACTGGTTTCCAGAAATACAGGCCACAAAGGTCAGAAAACCAAAGGGGAAATAGAAACCAATGAACAAAACATCCATCCAACAAAGACAAACTCAAAAATGGGAAACTAAATCTATAACCATCCCAAACCCAGATGTCTACATGCCAGTGTAAGGATACAATCAATAACAGTCAAGACAATATGGCACCACCAGAGCCCAGCTGTCCTACTACAGCAAGACCTGAGTATTACTTTATCTATGGGGCCTCTGGCAGTGGAGCAGTATTTATCCCTAGTACAAATGGACTTTGGGAGCCCATTCCACATAGAGGGATATTCTTTCAGCCTAGACACATGGGGAGGGCCTAGGTCCTGCTCCAAATGATGTGACAGTGACAAACTTTGATGATCCCCCATAGAAGGCCTCATCCTCCCTGAGGAGCAGACAGGAGATGGGATAGGGGGCTGGTGGGGGGCAGGGAAGGAGGAGAGGGAGAGGGATCTGGGATTGACAGGTAAAACAAGCTTATTTCTAATTTACATAAAAATCTGAAAGAAAAAATAAGAAATGCCCAACACCCATGGACATTATAAAAATGCAAATCAAAATGACATAGAGAGTCCATCTTATACCTGTCAGAATGGCTAAATCCAAAAACACAGGTCACAGCTCCTGGTGGAGAGGATGTGGAGGGAACACTCCTCCATTGACGGTGGGAGTGCAAATTCTTACAGCCACTATGGAAATCATTTAAGGTAATTTCTCAGAAAATTGGGAATTAATCTACCTCAAGACACAACTATATCATTTTTAGGCATGTACCCAAAGGATGTTCAATCATACCACAAGGACACTTGCTCACCTATGTTCATATCAGTTTTATTCATAATATCCAGACACTGGAAACAACTTAGATATCCCTCAACTAAAGAATGGATAAAGAAAATATGATACATTTATACAATGGGATATTACTCAGTTGTTAAAAATAATGAGACCATGAAATGTGCAGGGAAATGGATGGAACTTGAAATAATGTTCCTGAGTGAGGTAACCCAGGCAAAGCCTCCAGTGAAGGTATTGAGACACCAATCCAGCCCCAAAATTTTGCACCTACAGCCTGCCCTGCATGCAAAGTGTTCTGAGAATGCAGCCAAGCAGAATCCTCAGCAAAGATACCAGAGAAACTCCATCCAGTAACTGATGGGAACAGATGCAGAGTCCCACAGAGCTTGAGGAGTTCTGTAGAGCTTGGGGAGGGGGGCTCAAAGGAACCAGAGAGACCAGCTACATCACAAGACCAAAGCCCACAAAATCAACTGACTAGCACTCGTGATGATGTGGGATGTCCTGTTGTATGCTGCAAATATGTGTTGCTTTATTGGTTAGTAAATCAAGCTGATTTGACCAATGGCCAGACAAAATATAGCTAGGTTAGAAATCCAAAGAAAAAGGCAGAGAGAAGGAATGTAGAGTCAGGAAGATACCTTATAGTCTACTGGGAAACAAGATGTTAAGTAACAAGCCACGAACCTCATGGTAAAATATAGAATATTAGAAATGGGTTAACTTATAGGTAGGGCTAGGCAGTAAGAAGCCTGAGCCATTGGCCAAATAATTACAATTTAATATTATCTTTGGTCTGATTATTTCATAAGTGGCTAAGGGGACCCAGCAGGCAGGAGAATAACTAGTCCAGTGAGAGCAGGCAAGATAGAGGAAAACTTCCAACTACACTCATGGGGCCTCACAAATAGCAGGGAGCCTGTAGGGGTCTGAGCTAGGTCCTCTGCATATATGTTATGGTTGGGTAGCTTGTTGTTCTTGTGAGACTTCTAACAGTTGTTTCTGATTCTTTTGCCTACTTATGGAAACCTTTTCCTCCTACCAGGTTGCCTCATCCTGACTTGATTTGATAGTTTGTGCTTGGTCTTATGATAGTATATTATGCTGTGTTTGGTTGATGTCCCTGGGAAGCCTGATCTTCTCTGAGGAGAGATGGAGGGGGTGTGGTATGGGGATAGGGAAGATTGGGGGTGAGATTGTCGGGAGAGGAAGGAGGGGAAACTGTAGTCAGGACTTAACATATGAGAGGAGAATTAAAAATGTAAGTTAAAAATTACGTAAAGCCAAAAAAGAAAAGAAAAAAAAACCCTAGGAAATGCCCAGTGTGGCCATTATTAAACGCTGTGTCACAGAGTCACTAGACAATTCAGTCTTCTATTGTTAAAAGATGAATCTTTTCCAAAAATTAAAATTATGACTGTCATGCATATACAAAATGACCAACTGTGGTTTTATCAAATCCATTCTTTCACTATGGAACCAGTAACAAGTAAAATTTTGTTTAAATGGTTTGATAAGACACACATACATAGCTAAGTATTCAGAAGTGTTGAGATAAATTTCTAAGTAGGTATAAAACTAGCATGTGTCCACAAAACAACCATCAATCATTTGGCATGAGACAAAATGCATCTGTGGTTTTATGGGTAGTGGTCAATTATATCACCACAAACTTTTTACTATTTACGGAGGTACAAACAAGATCAAGTAGGTGGAGGGGGAGGTGACCAGGAAACATGTACAGATAGTTGACTTTCAGCCTCTCTCACTTCAAAGACCTTTACAGTCTTTACTACCAGCCATAATAACATCAGAGAATATTCTCAGTCACACAACAAACAGTAGGCAGGTCACACTAGCACTGACCCAGCAGCTCACCACCATCCATCGCCTCTTCACTTCCATGAAAATGCCAATTCACAAACATGATTTTATTTAGAATATTTAATCTTGCTTCCATTATTAGCATTTTGCTTATAGAATAATACTTGAGTCAAGTAAATCCCATCATTTTTTCCCTTCAGATACAGTATTAATGAACTGTAGAAGCTCATCATTTCTTTCCAAGTATGTCTTTGTAAACAAGCTTTTTGGTAGAGAAAGCCAATTGTTTTGGTCATCACAGTTTAGTATCACTGTGCTAACTAACCAATCATGAGTATATACCAGCTCTTCTAAGCTTGTTTAAAGTTAGATACGGGCCAGTAAGAGGGTTGGTGGGTAAAAGGAACTTGCTGCCAAACCTGACAGCTTGGGTAATTCCTGGATCCACACGGTGGAAGGAGAACATAGATCCCACAGAGTGTCCTCTCACCTCCACATACACTCATGCACATGTGTGCACACACACATGCACATACACACTAAATAAATAAATGTAAAAAAATCCTAAATAATGTTGTACACATCACACTTATGGCTATGCCCATCTCTATCATGCAGTTCAAAAGAACTCTGACTCCTCTTAACTCTACTGGTTGTAACATCGTTTAGCACTCTTCTTTTTGTAAACACACTGATCTGGAGACCCAAGGAAGATATGCTCAGTCTATTTCTTTAAATATGTCAACATAAAGACAGACCCATAATCTGAAGAAAAAGAAAGGCAGAAAGTATGTGGCATTACAATGGAAAACTTTTAAATGCCTAAGCTAAGTGACATCACTCAGGAAAAGTTGATTCATTAATTACACGTGTTGTCTTGAAGTTATTTTTAAAATATCACTTTGAAAACAGTGATTCTAAGAGAAAAAGTATATATGATCCATTAAAATGAAGTAGAACATAAAAGATTTATACTTTCTGAAAAATATATAATCACGGGAATGAGTCCTGAACAGTAATGATGCATATTGAAAAGAATTGGATTACAGGACACAGTTTCTATTTCTGACATTTCCTTTGTGCTGTTACATCAGTGACATTTTTCAAAAAGAAAGGAAGAAAAAAAGAAATGGCATTCTCTAGCATCCCTTCGGTAGCCTGTGGCTTGGGTACTTGTAATTGAGTAAAGTAGAGGCTTTCATTAGGCTTTGTTCTGGGAACAGACAGCTGATGCCCTTCTCCTGATGTGAATTTTCATTACAGCTATTTTCAAAGTGCTCGAATTGGGATTAGTTACTTAATAAGAGTAACTTGTTCTTTTAGTCACTGGCACAGTTTGTGTGCAGCCTGGAATGCAGGATCTTCGCTGTGGCTAGCCCTTTGAAGGCTGAGCCACCTTGACCTTGACACTCTCCCCAAGAAGATGACCTAGGTGTTGATGATAACAAAACTAAAACTAAGAGGCTGTGATGGCCAATCTTGGTTGTCAACTGGATTGCATCTGGGACCAACTATAACTCAAGCCACAGAGTACTCCTGTGTGGGATTTCCTTGATCATATTATCTGAAACTGAAAGACCTACCCTGAACCATGTACACCTACCAGAGGCAGCCCAAATAAAAGGAAAGAGGGGGCAACTGCTGTTGGCCTGCTTTCTTTCTTTCCCACCTAGCCTTCTGATGAGAGATTCCTTCGCTGCGCTTAGAGCCTACTTTTTCAGGATTCTGACGTAGCCTGAAGACGGGCAGCTCCAGCATGTCCTCAGGAATCCAGTGCCAGGTTAGGATTGCTGAGACATCCAGGGTCATGGACTGGAAAACTGCTGGATTCTCTGGTGTGAGACAACCATCACTGGGCTCCCCAGACCTCATTACATAAGTCAATCTAATAAATCCCTTTAATATATATTAAATATTAAATGCATGTTCGATATTTATTCAATCAGGTTTTATTTTCCTTTAGAAAAAGCTAACTAGTACAGGCATCTTGGATCCTCCCACCTTAGTGCCCTTAGAAGCTCGATGCTGTGGGTGTAAGTTTATGAGATGGAAGTCAACCATGCCCTCTTGGCTTATTTCACAGAAGCTGGCTTGGACCAGGAAGCAAACTTTGACAATGCTCTGTTCTTATTAAAATCAGTTTCACAGAAAACATCCCATTGGTTACAAGCCATTTGTTGCAAAAGGAACACCCTCCAAAATTTCCTTGGAGGTTTTTAAATGCTTACAAATCCTTCTCCCACCTCCTCTCAAACTTCCAATCAAAATCCAAGCTGTTCTTATGGACCTACATGCTGAGGTGCCTGCAATTTGTACTTGGTGCTTCTCTCTGTGCTACAGGCACTGTGAGTATTCTATGTGTAAGTTGCTATTTGAGCCCTGAGACTCATGTATCAGGAGTTGTAGCTGCTCTTCAGAGGCAGATAGAAATTCTCATTGGATCAGATGATGAGACAGATAAAGTCACACACCACAAGGGTGTGGACACACTCACTTCTTACACGACAAAGTGCTCTGTGCACAACTGGTTAGACTCTCAAGCAAATTGAGAAATTCTTTGGGTGAGCAGACAGAAGGATTTCCTGGTTGGGGAAGTTGGTATTGGTTATAAACTGTGGCTGGGCTGAGGGCTCTATGCTTCAGATGCTATTTGCATCATTTAAACATTCTGTGGATGCAAGGGGAGGGAAAACAGGCTGTCATCACTTTTTGAGGCACAGGAGTTACAGGAGAATACAGAGTGAGGGGGGTTAGTAACTGTAACAATAGAGCCAGATATTTTGTTAAATATTTTCAAATGTTTCTCTTTCCACCAAGTAGATATGGGGATGGAAATTGGGTCAACAGGCCTGACAGCAAGCACCTTTACCTGCTGAGCCATCTTGTCAGTCTGGAGTCAAACTCTTTATAATAAAGTAAAATAAATGGTGGTGAGGAAACCTGTAATCTCAGTACTTAGGCAGCACAGTCAGATGGAACTCTGTGAGTTCAAAGCCAGCCTGGGCAACACAGCAAGTTCCAAATTGGAAGGACAAATTAGTAAGAAAAAAATGAAAGCTTAAAAATAGGTAGAAATTTGAGGTTAAGTATATCTTTACAAACTGGAATTTGTAATCTTGTTGATAAATGGATAAGTAACCCAGTAGTTATAACTCTAGAGGAAGGGTAAATTTGAATATGGGAGAGAAGCAGGCTCTGAGAGCAGGGTCAGGTGTACAGTGGAACCAGAGGCAACGAGGGAGATGGGCATCTCTGCCCAGGGAAGGTGGGTCTCCAAAGGTGGGAGAGAGAGAGAACAAGGCTGCTGGAAACATTTCCAAAGCCCAGGGTCACGGCATAAAAGAGTTTTTGAGAAATGGGAATGGAAGCATCTACCTCCAGTAGGTCAGAAACAGCCTGGGGCATAACATCCAAGAAAGGAAGTGGTGACAGTGTGAGATTTAAAGCAAGCAGATTGGATCTACAGGTTAGACTGACCTCTCAGCAGCCAGTCAAAAGGGCATGAGGTGGAGAACAAGCTAGAAACAAGGGAACTTCAGAGGATTTTGCTTGTCGTCTTTGCATGAGGCTAGGAAAAAAAAGACAAGTACATACTATTTTGTAGCTGTTCCATTGAAAAGATGTCATGGTCACAATTACATGTGACTATATCAGATGGTAGGCACAGGAAAGTTGGTTGTCTCCCCACTCCTGAAAGCCCACATTTCCTCACTAGAGGAAATAGCAATAGTGAACTTTCCACGTTTCCAGAAACCTGAATTGCTTTGCAGGAGCACGGCAGCCGGCTGGCCACCTAATCTTTCAAAAGGATTTACCTATCAAGAAGTCTATTTCCCTGCTCCAAAACGCACAGAGACAGAACTGCCCCCAAAGTAAATTAAGCAGCCGAGGGATAGATGAGAGTAACCCATGGCTCTCAAGCCCAGTTCAGTCAGATTTTACAAGTTGAGTGATTTATTGTCTGCTATTACTGAGCACCCCAGCCCTCCTTGAAGGTTTCTGTTTCTTCCATCGGGTCCCTGCCTCCAGAAAAACATCTGCCTCCCTACACAGCTCTGAAAATTGCCTTACCTTGGAACCATGCAGCAGTAATGCTGCCTGACTGGGACAGAGCTAAGACTTTGAGAGAGACACTTAGGGAAGAAATCTGTCTCCTCCTTCATTTGGGGGGAAGAGTAGTTGCCAGGAGACACAATGCCTCACAGATACTTTCATTTGCTTTCTTCTATCTGTAATGAAAGCCTCCTGTAGGGAAATCATTATGATAAGATAGTACTCTCCAATGAAATATCTTACAAAGTTGATTGTTATTTTATAATCCTTTAGCATAGGAGATGCTTAAATTGTGATTTATTTCTTAGAGGTTTGTTTTATTTTTATTTACATATTGGTACATGTAATTATGTGTGGGTATGTGCATGCCTTCAGGGGCCAGAAGATATTGGGTCTCCTGGAGATGGAGCTAAATAGGGTTCTGAGTTACCCTACATGGGTGCTGGGAACTGAACTCGGGTCTTCCTTGAGAATAGCAAACATTCTTAGCAGGTGGTCCATCTCCCCAGTTCCTAAAGACATGATACTTAAAACAAAAACAGAAAACTTTTCCTAGTTAGAAGACATATTGATATCAGTTGGAGAAAATTGAGAAAATCTAATAAAAGCAGAAAGAATATTAAAGCCAGATGTGATAGAGCATGCCTATGAAGTCAAAACACTGGGGAACAAGACAAGAGGATATCCATGAGTTAGAAGCCACCATGAGCTACCTAGTGAGTTCCAGAGCAGCCTGGGCTATAGAAGGAGTAAATAAACAAAAAGAACACAAAACAAAGCAAGAAAAAAGGGAAAGATCATTAAAATAACCACTACACAGCCATTCATGGATGACATTAATCTCTGTTCATATTAGCCAAGTGATATTCCATCTATCATGATGTCATTTTTCTTAAGACTTATGAAAATTTCCCCCACTATAGTAAATTTCCTTCAGACTCAAATCAAAAAAGGTAACTCATTAAAGTGGGCTCTCTGTGTCTCTGTCCCCAAGCAGGGAGCCAGCTGTTTCAGCAGGTGTGTGAATGAAGTGCAGTTTCATACAGCAGGTGTTTAATAATCTTCTCCTTGTAACTTCTGTATCCTCCAGCAGTGCTTCCAGCCACACAAACTTCTGAGAGCCCACTCTGTGGAAGGGAAAGATTAAGCAAAAATGGCTTACACCTGTGAGAAAGATTGCTTCCTTTAAAACTCTCTTTAAATTTTGGTTGAGACATATTTGCTTGGGAGTGCTGTTGGCTCATCACTAAGGTAGGGCGAAAGCAAGAAGGTAACTGTCTGTGCCTTCTTGGTTAATGTCAGGCTGACTCAAACTTCTCCAACATCAAATTGTGTAGCTGCACCCACACACACACACACAATGTGATGTGTTTTGAAAATTAAAAACAAAGGAGGGGTGACACAACGCCTGAGATGTCTTCCAATTTCGTATTGGGTTTTTCACTTTTTTACACTGTGATTTATTTTTACTGACGTATACGTCTGTGTGAGTAGCTGCCACATGTGTGCAGATAACTGCTGAGGCCAGAAAGGAATGTCAGATTACCCCGGAAGTAGAGTTACGAGGTCATGAGGGTAATGGGAACTGAATATGGGTGCTGGGAACCAGCTGTGGGCTCTTGGAACTGAATGTGGGAGCTGGGACCTGGACTCGAATCCTCTGAACCAGCAGCAAGTGCTCTTCACCACTGCACTGTCTCTCTAACCCTTCAATTTGACACTCTTATACTGCATCATTTCAAGTTTCTTTTATTATTTTTATAATTATGTGTAGGCCTCAGTATATAAGTGTGGGTATATGCAAGTGACCACTGGGAAGTACAGAGGCCAACAGAGGGTGTCAGATCCCTAGGAGCTGGAGACACAGATGGCTGAGAGCCGAACATGGGTCCTCTACAAGAGCAGTAAAGACTTCTAATCGCTGAGCCATCTCTGCAGCCACTTGAGTTTTTTTAAGTGCTTTTTGGATGGAATAATGGTGGCCAATGTAGCATATTTATCACTGCTTTAACTAATGTCAAGAACTGTCCCTGTATACTCGGGGCAATGAATGACACGTGAAGTGTGAGTCACCAGACAGAATTGAAGTTGCATGGCTAGCCTAGAACATAGCACTAAATGTTCTAATCAAAGTATTTCTTTATGTTCATAAAATGAATGCGTTTGTTGTTTTGTATTGGTACACACTACCATGTTAGTATCTTTTTCAAAGTGACATTGATATTACTGAACATAGGCAAAAAGCAAATGTATCTTCTAGTTAGAATAGTAATTATGGAAGAAGAATTTTGTGAACACGTTTAATGTAATGACAAGAGCAATGACATTTTTTTCTCTAAAAAACAAGTGTTACTTAGAGTCTCAAAAATGGACACATTTATGCTGCTCATATATCCTACTATACTATTTTACTGTTTCATAATTTATGCTGTGGTGAGAAACTTTAATTGGTAGTGAACTTTCCTACAAGTGTAAAACTATTTTTTAATTTTGCTTTATTTTCTATCTTGGCTCAAGTGTAAGGATCCAATATGATTTGAAAAGAAAATAAAAGGCCAAAAGAATACAATTGAATGGTTCAGTCAAGTAATGGAAGATTCATTTGAGGCTTTTTTTTTAAAAAGTAATTTAAGTATAACACCTGGAATATCACATCTTATCCATTGACCAGGTGAATTGAAAAGGGTGACAGGTCTCCCCAGCCAGATAAAAGATTGTGTAATTGTCCAAAGATGAATCCCTGAACCATTAACTTCAGACCGTCACACATTTTTTCTATTCATGCTTTAATAAGAAAAATGAATGGCTGAAATCTAAGGGGCATTTTGTGATGACTCTCAGAGTTAACTCACATGTGAGTTTATAGTTATCATAATATCTAAGTTAATATCTAAGTTTTTTTAGGTCGGCTTCTGTTAATCCATTTTATTATTTGGCTCTGGAATGATGCTCAAAACTCACATGTTAAAGAGTTGGTCACAAGGTGGTGGTTCTGCTGAGAGGTGGTTGGATCATGGAATAGATAACTTCATTAATAGATGGGTCCATTCACAGAAGAATGATGTGTTAAGTTATGGAACTTACCTACCTGCTACTATTTTTTTACTAAAAGGACACAGTAGCAAACTGCCTTCTAAATACTTAGCCCTTTACCCGTAGACAAGTGCAACTCTCAGTCATCAGCAAAGAAGCTTCTCTGGGAATCAGATGATGGTTCAGACAAAGACTCACAGCTGGTCAAAGCACAGAAAATACATGATTGTGGAGCAGTGGTTCTCAGACTCCCTAACTCTGTGACCCTTTAATACAGTGCCTCATGTTGTAGTGACCCCAACCATAAAATTATTTTCCTTGCTACTTCATAGCTGTAACTTTGCTGCTTCCATGAATCATAGTGCAAATATCTGATAAGCAGATTATCTGGTGTGCAATTCCTGTGAAAGGGTTGTTCAACCCCTGAAAGGGTCTCGACCCACATGTTGAGAACCACAGCTGTAGATTATCAGACCCTAAATCTGTTATGAATTAGTATCCAAGAAAGTAGCAGTACAAACCTTCGTAAGTCCACTTTTGTTAACTTAGATGGTTCACTTTTCTGCCTTTGATCGAGTTTCCATGCCCTCTGAAACGTAAGAGCAGTGCAACCTCAAACCCTTGGGAACGTCTGTTTTATAAAACATCAAGGTTTTTGCCCATTTATACACCTCCATTAATCAACATTCTATGAAAATCATATTTTACATTTATGAGTATCTAGTTTAGTCTGTAAGACAACATGTGAGGTAGACATTATAATTAGAGGGGAACTGATACCTAGGAAAGTTATCTAATATGTACAAAGGTTTTGGTGGCACCAAAATGCAGACATAATACCAACAAGCATTTTTTAAAATTATGACAAAGAATGAAGACAGGACTTTCAGGCTTACACAGCCATCACAACAGTCTGAGAGCAATCATGGAGGAATGATCTTCTCTTTGGTTCTGTGTGTTATAGCATAAGCGGAGGAGCATGAGAAGTCAAGTACATGTTCTTAAGCAGGACCCAGAACTAACCATTGTGGTCATGTGCCTATGCATACTATGTTTAACTTGACTACCTTGTAATCAACGGGATGAAGACTGAGTGAAAGCCCCTATGGAATGAGTGGTAGAGATGAAATTCCCCACAGGAAGATGAGTGATCGGAGAGGAAAGGGACAGCACTCGATTAACTAATGAACACACATACACACACACAAGCATACATATACAGACACACATATATGCACACATGTATACATACACACACATGAATATACACGCATATACATATACAGATACACACAGAGGTACACACACATACATATACCTGCCCATGCATATGCACACATACATACACATACAAAGCGCAGTGTCAAATCCTTTTCCTGTGTCCCTTGTTGAGAAGTGGATCCAAGTCCCTGCCTTTGAATCTTGCTCTGCATTTGCTTAGCCAGTAGAGTACAGGATGAGTGTTGCCTTCCAGCGTTCCACCTAAAGAACCAAGAGGCTGTAAGCGGTCCTCCCTTGGATTCACTCTTGGAAATCAGCCAGTTTACGCCAGGGAAGAGGATGCAGAAGCCCGTGCAGGGAGGAAACAAAGTCCACGGTCTTCTTAGCAATCTGAGCTCTGAGACACAGAGAAGACCTAAATGCCTGTCATGTTGGTATACCCTCCCTTAACCAGTGCAGCTCTCCCTGCCACCACCTCTGACAATGAATACAACAGACATAGCCCTCTGTGGAGCTCAGGCCAGCTTGCTAGTTTGTGGACTGACCACCGTGCTTGTAACTACCCATCAAGTAGTAGGAGTATATTAATTACTTTCCTCACGTCTCTGTCCAAATGTCTGATCAAAGCAATTTAAGTAAGGGTTTATATTGGCTCGCAGTTCCAGGGCTCTGGTCATTGTGGAGGGAGAGGGTAGTCATGGAAGTTGAGCATCAGGCAGCCTGGTCACATGACATCTGCAGTCAGAGAACAGGGAGAACTTTGAAAGCTGGTGCTCAGCTTGCTTTTTATTCCTTTTTATTCAGCCCAACCACATGCTTACAGGACGGTGCCATTCCCAGTTATGGTGAGTCATCCCACCCCAGCTGGCCTAACACAGGAGCTTCCTCACAGATAGATCCTTAAGTGAGTCTAGACCCTGTGAAGTGAACAACCAGAATCAGCCCTCAAAGGAGAACCCGTTGTACAAATTAGTCAGAATACCCACAGGCAGGCATAGATAGACCTTTGCTTTTTTGTTTCAGAATGAACACACAAGTTCACTCAACAACTTTTTCATGCCCTGCTAGGCGGCCAACACTATATACCAAGCCTATAGCTATGCTATAAATATTTATGAACTAATTGAATAACACTTTGCAAGTAGATAAATAGTATAAAGGACTTAAGTATCTTTCAGAAGTGAGTCTTAGGCTGAACTATAAGTAAAAGATTTTCATATTGAAGTTTAATGCATTATCTATCCACAGAAAGGAGTCCCTTTACAGTAAACAAAATACAATTCTTTTTCTCATGGACTCAGATGATGAGTGAAAACTTTCTTAGTTTTAAAAATAAACATGTCGCAGACTGGTGAGATGCCTCGGTGGTTGCAAGCACTTACTGCTCTTCCAGAAAACCCATGCTCAGTTCCCAGCACCATGTTAAGAGGCACCCAACTGCCTGTGACTCCAGCTCCAGGGGATCTGATGCCCTCTTCTGGCCTCTACAAGCACTGCACTCACATATGCAAAACCATATATATACATACATAAACACATAATGAAAAATAAATGTTTCAAATAAATAAAAATGGTAAAATGCTTGTAGTGGTGGTAGGTGATTAAATTCTGAGAGGAGCTAACTTTACAGAGTGGCTCTTGTAATAAAAGAAACAAACTGATTTCTCCCTTCTCTACTACTTAGTTCTTACAATGAATATGCATTACCTTTATGCTTTTTAAATTACATTAATCTTGATTTAATAAGAGAATTCACAAAAATATAGCAACCGGTGTCTTGATTGTAAAATTATGAGGATTTTAAGCTGACATTTATTACCCAAATCATATACTGATGGTTAAAAAATATGTATTTTTCTATAGCTCCTGAAGAATTTAGTCTCAAATTCTTGTTCTTCAAGATCCTCAATTTTGTATAATAGGAAAATTCATTGTGAATTATCTAGATGTGTCATTCCAAATGAACTATAATGTCTCAAGTCTCAAATTTGCACAGAGAAGAGAACTGCGCATTGGGATACCCACTCCTAGCAGCCCCAGGGAACTGTTCTGGGAAAGCATAGCTACAGGACACTTATAAACTACTCCCTAATTAGCCTTTTACCCTCCAAGCTTTTGTCTTGTTGTCACAGTTGCAGTTCCAGGAAGGAGTATGCAGCAGGCTTGTGCTCAGTGCTTGGTAGTTAAGTGGGAAGATGGTAAAGGAAGCTCATACATCTGCCTCTGAGGCTTGAGCATTGCTTGGGGACACTAAATCCTTGACACGTTCCGCACTTTTCTACTTACAGAAAAGCTAGGAAATTAGTTAATATGGTACTTTAGCTTCTTTTCAGTTATAACTGAAAATTTTCTCTGGGTACAAAATTTCAGGGTAGTGACACTTGCCTGGTTTTCTATTCCTCTCAGTGGGTTGGATACTTTGCAGCCCAAATTGCAAGGTATCAAAGACCAAGAATTTTACCCACTCATTTATGCATCCAATGTATAGGTGGAAAATTGGGTATCTTTTTATATATTCTATTGAGCACTTAAAAAATACAAGAATGGATGACAAATAAAAATTAGTTCTTGCTCTCAACCAACCATCCAAACCATCTGCTGTGGAATGGGTTAGTTGCCTACAAATGCATCATCTCTATCCCTTCTTTCTTACTAAGAATATAAATTCTGGAGCAGGAAACATAGTTCAGTTGACTTTCTTAGCATACACGAAACTCTGAGTTCAACCCCCAGTACCGCATAAAACGTGATGTGGTGGCAAATGCCAGTAATCCCAGCACTCGGAAGGTGGAGGCAACAGGATCAGAAATTTGATGACATCCTTGACTATTCAGAGAGTTCAAGGCCAATCTGGGCTACATAAGACTGTCTCAAAAGACAAAACAGGACTTAATTTTTGTTCAGAATAGCAATGCATCACTCTATGGAGAAAGTGCTGTGCTTTGCCCAAGCTTCTTAGTGCTATTTAATTTCTTTCATTCCATATGAATGTTTCCAGGCTACCCTGTAGCTAGTTGCAAGATCTGCTTCTGTCCAGGAGAGGGAAGGAAACAGAGTCAAGAGGAAGAAAGATCTTTTCTGCTCTTAACCCTCTCCAAACTGTTGGAGGCAGAATGTACATGGTTTTGTAGCCATCTTGTGGCCAGAAAACAGCAAGCATTAGATGGCAAGAGCTGAAGATGCTAGCAGCAGCTGAGGTTCTGACAGCTAGCCTTATCTCCCCATGTTGTCAGTCACGCCATTCTGAATCCTTATGATTTTCAGTCTATTACATCCTGAAAGCACCCAAAAGCTGTCCTGTGGGTTGACCTCTGAAGGATTTAAGGGAAGTTTTATATATACAAAATAATATTTATATTTCATTATTCTAAATCAATATTGAAATTGTTGGGTATCTCTAACTTGTGTGTTTTTCTATCTCCATAGAAAAGAAAATGCCTGAGGCTTTTTGCTCTCTCTGTCTCTGTCTCTGTCTCTCTCTGTCTCTGTCTGTGTGTGTGTGTGTGTGTCTGTCTGTCTGTCTCTCTGACACTGTGTCTCTGTCTCTTTCTCTTTTTCTGGCTTTCCGCTGTGTGAACTGAGACACATAATGTAGATTTCAAAAATAGTACTGCTTGGAATTTAATATTAAAGCCATCTTAGATTTGAAGGTTATATTTTTCATCGAATTTGGGGGATTTGGAGGCTGAAGGGGTGGATCAGCTGTTAGGAAAAGCATGGCTGCTCTTTCAAAGGACCAGGGCTTTGTTCTCAACACTTGTATAGGGGGTGGCACATAGCTATCTGTAACTCCAGCTCCAGGGGACTCAATGCCCTCCTCTGGCCTCCATGGATACCTGAATGGATGTGTGCATATACACAAACACATAAACTCAACAATTTAAAATGAACCTTTAAATTGGGGACATTTTCAGCCATTCCTACTTCAACATCTGCTTTGCTCTTTCCTCTCTCAGTGATGTACTCCATGCCTTTCAGCTTCTATCTTTATCTTCATGCTGTTCTCCTTTAGTTTCCCAGACTCTATAGCCTCCATTGACCTAATTTCATGGTCTCTGATTCTTCTGCCTGCTCAGATCAGCTCTGGTACTGCTGTAATTTTTTTTATTTTAGCTACTGTACTTTTCAACTCTACAATTTGTATTTGGTTCCAATCTACACTCCTTACTTTTTTATCTGAGATGTTTAGTTAAATCCCAATTTAGTGACTTAAATGTTGTGACTTGCTGTAGTTCTAGGACATGTTCATTATGAGAGATGATACATTTTTATCTGGTTACCCAGCACCATGGTTTGCTCTCCTCTTTCTTCATGTCTCATAATTTGCCTTGTTGAAAACCAGAAAATGCAATACAATGTGTCAGATCTAGAAATAATATTCCCTCTTCCCCAGATTTGCTGTTTCTGCATATTTAATGACTCTCCTGATTAAGTCAGTGTGATCTGTGTTCTTTGTCATATCTGTCACTGACTCACTGGCTCAGTTACCTTGGTGCTCAGTTAATGATTGGGCAGAGATTTCCTGATGTACCTTCAACCAATAAGTTCTGATATTTATCGTGGCAAAGTGAGCAACCATAAAAATATATATTTGTGATACAATATTCTGAATGTAGAGCCATCTTCTTTTATTTTAAAATAAATATTTAGTTCATCTTTTCCATCATGCAATTTAAATTTTTTTAATCTGTGATGTTAAGTGGTTTTTGTGTCTGTGCTATAATGAGTTGACTGGTAACCTCTAGTGGATTGATAACAGGAACTTGTGACATGAAAGACCAAGGCAGGATCTGTGAGGTAGGATTTATACTCTTTCAATTTGGTCTCCTGGGAAAACAAAACAGGTGATATTTTAGTTGATCGACAATGGCCAAAGATTTAGTCAGTGATAGTTACACAGTGGCACCTGTCTAAAAACCAAAAGCAGCAAGTAGAAGATATTTCAGATTAATAAACAAATGGAACTTCTTTGGATATGAATTGAGATCTCTCTCTGTCTCTCTCTGTCTGTCTCTCACACACACACACCAAAAGCCTTTGTGCAAGTTGACATGGGAACACTGATTTTATGTTCTCCTTCAAGAAGACTTACTTTAACTTACTTTCTTGTAAATTAATTTTATTTTTATTTATTTATGTGTGTGCATGCATTCACGTATACAAGAGCATGTATTCATGTGTGTGTGTGTGTGTGTGTGTGCATCCAAGTGTGGATGTATAGACGTGTGCTTGAGCATGTGTGTATGTATGTGTGTCTATGTGTGTGTGCACATCTTCGTATGTGTGTACACATGTGTATAAGTGTCTGTGCCCACAGAGGCCAGAAGAGGGAATTGGTCTTCCTGGAGATAAATTTACAAATGGTTACAAGCCCGAGTTCTGGGAACCAAATTCATGTTCTTTGGGAAATCATCAAGCACTCTTAACCACTTAGCAGCATTTTAGCTTAAGAATATTTTTTTCTTAAAAAATCACATTTTAAGCATAATACAAAGTAAAATGACAAGATGAAAACTCCATTCAATTTGTCATTGATTTTATGAAATATATATACACAAAAAGAAAAAGACTAAGGGAAAATTTTACTACTTATCATTTGAAAACATGGCAGTTTCTCTCATGCTCCTGTGCATGTTCGTAATTAACTCCTGCTGGGGTTTCCTTATGGGCAAAATGTATGTCTACTGATGTATCTAGAGGTTTTACACTTTTCCCTTAATCTTCACTGTAATATAATTTTCCAAAAGTTCATGCCTGAACTAGTACAAAGGGCTCCAAAAAGTCAAACATCACATCATCATCATCCAACATCTATTACTCTACCTCAAGTACCATTTCAGAATGCATTACTTTCTTCAGAATATCTGGTACATCCATTGTCCTTTTCTTTAAGTTCCCCCAATCCATCCAGACACAGTGTGTACCCAACATAGCCCTGTGCACACATGTCTCTCTGTTCATATTCAAATGTTCCTACCTGATGGGGGATGTCCTTCTGTATGCTGTGAATATATGCTTCTCTTACTGGTTGATGAGTAAAGCTGTTTAGGCTTATGAGCAGACAGGATGTATCCAGGCAGGAAGTATAAGCAGTGCTACTGGACTAGGAAAATTCTAGGAACGAAGAGAGTGAGTTGCCAGGAAAATGCAATGTAGCTACAGGAAAGATAGGATGCCTGGGCATTCTCTGGTAAGCCAAGACCACGTGAAGCTACATATATGAATAGTTGTGGGTTAAAAATTAAGAGAGAGCTAGCCAGTAAGAAACATTCAATCCCCTAAAGTTGGAGTTAAAGGCAATTGGGAGCTGCAGAACATAGGACCTGGGACTGAATTCAGATCTTCTGTAAGAACAGCAAATGGTCTTAACTACCTAGTCATCTCTCTAGCCCCAAGATGTACTTTCAGTGAATACACTGCAACGATGCTTAAAAATATTTTAAGGACAGAACACAAAGGAAAATATGCAGGAATATGTTTTTAATGGACAAAATGTTGACATTTGCCAAGCACAGACACTGATTATTATGGTTTATTTTTAAATGTATCTTATCTGTTTGAGTTGAATTCCCCATAATGAAATGTCCCAGAAGGCCATGTCATTTCTGTAAGATCACTCTCTAAGTCATGCTCATTCCTATTTACCAAACTGCTCAAATGATCAAATCTTTTGCATATATGTACTCTTATTTTTTAATGCAAATTTTTTCTGTTTAAATTCAAAATTTCCAACAGATAATATCACAGAATGTGTTTCTCTTTATGTATACAAACTATGTGATGATTAACTAACTCATAAATGAGTTTGGAAAAATAAAGGACCTGACTTATGACATCATTTTTCACTGTTTAAAGTGAACAGAGCCCTCCTGCTCTTTAGTTTACATTATTTACATAGTGTGACCTCTATGTGGGTCACAAAATGGTAATGCTAGTACAGTTAGGATGATTAATTGTCTTATTTTATTTATAAATCATTTTAATTGAATAGGCAATGTCAAGGAAGTTGAGCCCTCACATTTAGGTTTTTTCCCAACAGAAATAATGGAAAAGATTATTCTAACTATGGTTTTTAAAACATGCTGGTTTTAGCAAATATTTTTCATAGTAAAATAATAAACAATGTAAAACTTCTGATTTGTCCCTCCATTTAGACCTCTTTAATAAATGAAAGCTCATTTTAAAAAGCCTCATTCTCTACTGAATAACTAAAAGAATGTAGGTCCCACAGTCTTAACAGAGGCCCCCAAGTCCTTTCATTCATTGGTCTACGGCAAAAATATGCTAAGAAGCAGACCCAGTGATACATGGGTAATGTGCGCACACTGTCCCTTCAAATGGTGTTCCCATCACCCTTCTAAGTTCTCAGAATCTGAGGGTGTGACTTTTAGCTTGGACACTGAGTGCAGGGATTGTACCCTTCCAAGCACCAATTTCCTTACCTATCAGAGTAGAAGAATAACGACTGTATGCATCCCTAGAGAAGTGTGATTATCAAATGAAACAACGCACAAGAAGTATTCCCAAATGCCTTGTGCTGTGGTTTGAGTCTGAAATGCTCTCATTACCCCCACACATTGTATACTTGGTCTTCATCTGGGCAGTTCTGCAAATTTTAGGAAGTAGAGCCTACTTGGAAAGGTAAATCAGTGGTGGGGTGCCTTTAAATGCTGTACCTGGTCCCCTAGACTACTTCCTGTCTACTATGGTGTGTACATCCTCCTCTCCTCTATGTTCCCACAGCCATGGTTGTTCTGCCTCACACAAGTTGAGAAATGCAGAGCCAGGTGACTATGGGATGGACCCTTTGAAAATAAATAAATAAATCTTCCCTTCTTGAAGTTGTTAGAGTATTTTATGAAAGTGATTAAAAGGTCTGATTAATACACCTGCCAGCATTTAGTCTCAAATTCAAAAACCATAATCAATCATTTTTGAGTCATTAACATTCCATTTTTTCTTACATGTACTATTATCAATGAAGTTTTAAAACAATTATCTAAATACGTCATGATTCTGCTGGTGACATTTTTGCCCTCACCACCTCTCTCTGACCCATGCTTTCTCATTATCTCCCTCAAACAAGGAGTTGGAAAGCAGTAATTCCAGCAATGAACAGTGGTTCCCAATTAAGAACAAAGAATAGAAAGAAGATAAATACAGAGCTACGCCAAATGTGCAAGATGATTGAGAATCAAAGGTCACAAAAATAGGATCTGAATCTTGAAAGGGGAGTCCGAAGGAAGTAGTAGTGGGTGGATAACAACAATATACATTATATATGTATATATATATACATATACTTACTCAATGAATAAAAATATATTAGAAAAGTAAAGAAGTACAAATATTCAGGTTTCTAAGGTGAAAATTATTGAGATGAATAATGGAAATATTCACATCACAATGGAAATAAAATTAATGTCATGGAACTGTACCCTTGATAATTTTAGTAAATGTAGTTTTGTAGTTCAAGAAGAAAAAGAAAAGTTACTGAAGTTATAAAAATGCCAATATTAGGAGCTAGAGAGATAGATCAGCATTTAAGAGCTCTTGTTACCCTTGCAGAGAACCAAGGATCAGTTCCCAGCACCCACCAGATAGCTCAGAACCACCGGTAACTCCAGTTACATGTAGTCCACACACTTACCAGCATGCAAATAAACTCACATACATAAAATTTAAAAATATGTACCAACATTATCACAAACTGTACATACAGCATTTTTCATGCATCAGACCCCTAACACATTACTAGAAAATACATACTTTTTAAAACTTTTATGAATTTTTAATACCAAATGATAGCATTTCTTTTCTAGTTTATCTAGAAAGAACAGAAGGACTATTATATTTCCCTCAAGGCTTGTTGATTGTTTTATTTTTTGAATTTGGATATGGGTGCTTACTCATAAGACATGCCAGTTGGCATGCAGACATGCCTCCCGTGTGCAACACAGTGGTGTAAGTGTGCCTTACAAAAGTGTATCTTGATAAACTCTGTCTCACACTGTTTCCATAAAAATGTAAAGTATATTTATAATTTCCTATGCCCACATTCCAGTTCTGCAAATAAGTGAGAGATCAACATGCCTGGGGTTGCACAGCTGGCAAATTGCTGAGCTGGGATTCCATGGCTGACAGCTGGCATTCATCAGTGCTCACGTTCCTCCCTACCCTGCACACTATGCCTTCCAACCCCATCTCTGCACCTCTGCTGTCTTGTTCAGCTACGAGCAGCAGAAGGGAGAGAAAGGAGAGGAGCTGGGCTTTAGCCAACACGTGCTGTGCACTGATCTTTTATGCCCAAGCACTTTTCTTGTATTGCTTATTCCTCAAAGAAAGTCAAAAGGGTTGATATCATGTCTTCTAACATGCACATAAGGAAACTGAGGCAGAAAGAAGTTCAGGTTCTCACACTAAGAAAATCAACTATGAGCTCCAAAGATCCTGCTTCTTCCATTATGTGAGTACAATTTCATAAACTCAAAGAGCAACACATGAGGAAAGGGAGATAAGCCTCAAGCTGATTTCATTTCATTTATTTCACACCTTTGTCCATTGCTTGTTTTTAAACTTGGTTGTAAATGGATAAAGAAAGCACTTAGTACTCACACCCCCAAACACTCCTTGCTGATGGTGAACCTCACACAGACCCGTGTTGATGAAGGGTACTTGGCAAGCGCAGGTAGCAGAGGAAGAGGAAGAAAGTGTTACAAATACTGAAGCACAGATTCCAGTGTCTAAGGCTCATGGGAATGTTTGTTTCATTCCCTACGGTGCCACTCTTGTTTGTATCAGTGCTAGGTGCGAAAACCACTTACAACTCTCAAAATAATTCAACACTTTTTTATCTCTTACATGAGTCATCAATCCATTTACTAACTCTCCTAGTTACATTCCTGCTGTAGTGATAACATATTCTGACCAAAAACAACTTGGTGGAGGGAAGGATTTATTTGTCTTATTCTTTCAGGTCACAGTTCATCCTTGAAAGGATGTCAGGGCAGGAACTCAGGGAAGAGCTTGGTGAAGGAACCATGGAGGGAAGTTGCTTGCTGGCTCCAAGAATGCATACCCCTTTAATTACATGTGCACTCACTGGTAAACTTCTCAAAAGAATTAGTATAATTAGCAGTCACAACACCAACCAAAGTAGCACTGGAATCACTAGTCACATGCATGTGCTATTTTTAAAGCACTCTAAAGACCTTACTGCATGGTGACACTTGGAGATCTCTGCTGGAGACTGTCTCTGAGTGTCTTAATTTCAGCCAGTTCAGGATTTGCTTATCACAGGCTCTCTGATCAGAGGCTCTGCTGCATTTGGTCTCAAACTCCAGGCACAAAACAGGGCTCTTTTACTACCACGGTGCTTTTGTTATAGAATGGAGTCACTGCCTGTGAAAGAGAAGGCTAAGTTAGGGTTCTTTCCATCTTTACCTCTATCAGCAACATCTCACAGGCTGTTTTTTATACTAGGGCTTTAACTGAAAAAAGTTACACAGACAGACAGACAGACAGACAGACAGACACACACACACACACACACACACACACACACCACCCTTTATTTAGGGACATCTGCTCCTAACTTTTACTACAAACACCCTTCCATCTATGTATGTGCATGTGCATGTGCATACCTGTGTATACATGTATGATTCAAAATAAAGTACTGTAATATATATTTATTTTAAAACACTTCCTTTTTAAATCTAAAATATCACCAAAAGCCCCCTGTCTTATTTAGGGTTTCTGTTGCTGTAAAGGAAACCATGGCTATGGCAACTCTTATAAAGGAGAAGCATTTAATTGGGGTAGTTTACTTAATCTCAACAAGGGGGAGCTCTTGGACCCCAGAATGATAGCTGTGTGAAAAGCATGGGACTGACCCAGACCCTCCAAATGTGGGTGTCAGTGAGGAGTCCTAGGTAATCTATGGGGCTTGGGTAGTATTTACCCCGGCATACAAATAGACTTTGAGTGTCCAATCCACAATGAGGGATGCTCTCTCAGCCTGGACTCTTGAGGGGAGGACCTAGGCCCTGCCCTACATGAAATGACAGACTCTGGAGATCCCCCATGTAGGGCCTCACCCTCCCTGGGCATGGAAGTGGAGATTGGGTGAGGGACTGGGGGGACCTGGTGGGGAGGGATGGGGAGGAGGCGAGGGGAGGGAGCTGGGGTTGACATATGAAACAGACTTGTTTCTAACTTAAATATAAAATAAGGAAGAGAAAAAAAATGGGTGGTTTACATTTTCAGAGGTTTAGTCCATTATCACTATGGTGCGACATGGTGTTGTGCAAGCAGACATGGTGCTGGAGATGGTGCTGAGATTCCCA
This sequence comes from Mesocricetus auratus, assembly GCF_017639785.1. Lineage (NCBI taxonomy): Eukaryota > Metazoa > Chordata > Mammalia > Rodentia > Cricetidae > Mesocricetus > Mesocricetus auratus. The sequence goes on along the minus strand of NW_024429183.1, from coordinate 10,345,716 downwards.
CATCTTGACTTGCAGGCCCCAGGGAGTGGACTGTCTCGCTAGGTTCGGCTTGAGCATGTATGAGAACTCAAAGCCTGCTTCCACAGTGACACACTTCCTCCAACAAAGCCACACCTCCCAATAGTGCCACTCCCTATGAGCTTATGGAGGCCATTTTTCTTTCAAAGCACCAGACCTCCTACATCAATATATTTGTAATCCAAGTCAGTTCCCTCTTTTCAGTTTGAAAAATAAATCCAAGTCTTTTTCTAATTTCTGTTTAAAGTTTTAAAATAATATAAGCAAAGCCAAGTCACTTTCAGAGGTGACTTAAGACATGACCCCCAAACTTCTCTTTCAGAAATAAGTGTTACCAAATACTCCATGGTAGATACTGATATTTGTTTCAATTTTTCCAGCCTTGTTGAGGTATATGTCACAAAAAGTGACTACAGCTTTTGCATATATGAGGATGTACAACTTGATGTTTTGAGACATGCATAATCAAGCTCATTAGCACATGCATCTCCCCCACAGTTATGTTTTGTGTGTGTTGAAAACATTTCATTGTGTTTCAGTAACAGAAATGCAGACTACCATGTGGAAATCTCTTGATTACTCCTGAATCTCACTGAGGATTTGTGTCCTGGGCTCAGGATGAGGGACCAAGGATCTAGGAAATATTAGACAATTCCATCCACTTTGTCCACCAGCCCTTTGAGTGAGCACCACTGAGAAAAAGAAGTAAAAACAGAAAACACACAGACTTCTTGGGCAAAATCCATGTGCTGTCGCATGCCCTTTTCCTGTAGGCTTTCTTTAGAAATGTCTGTCAATACAGACTTTCATCTCGCTGCATTTCAGTGATTTGAAGACAGGGTTTTCACATCTAAATGGTTCCGAAATTGGGATGTGTCTCATGATTGATTGCTGTAGACCTGACAGGAGTTGTGACACAACAAAACAAACTTGTGACTATGGTAGCATTTTGCAGGAGAGTGAGCAGAGAAGAAAGGCTTTGAATAAGGTAGATTTGTTCTTTAGCTTTGTGGTGCATCAGGTTCACACTAAGCATGTCTTAGAACAGATTTCTGGAACTTTCTGTAGGAGGGAAGTACATGGAGAAAGAACAGGAATTGGTACTGGAGAAGCACCATTAAGGAGGAAAGTAAACAGTGGGTGCTGCAGTAAGTGAGGCTTAGACATCATTAAAGCTGTAGAAAATGAAAATTCAAGGAGATGTGACATATTACCTGGCAGGAGAGCGATTGTGTGAGGCTTATCCCTTGCTCTCCAGATATGCCAACCCTGTCATTTCTCCAGCTGTGAGAAACTCAACTACATATTTTGTGGTAGTGGGAACCAATGGTCACACTCTTTTCTGTACATACAGAGAGAAGGAAAGAGAGAGGGAGGGAGAGGAATATTGAGGAGGGTATGGAGAGACTGAATGAGAGCTAATAGAGTAGGAATGAGAGGAAAAGTACAAGGCTATACGTCAGAGAAATAATAGGAAAAGAGACACTAGAATAGGTATTGAATTGTTATTTATAAGCCTCCAAAGAAAAGGAAGGGTCTGATAGGTGACATAGCTATTTCAATTAGTCACTACTGTTATTCATCATCTATTCCCCTATCAAATCCCTAGTCATTTTATTGTTATTGGCAACCAAAACAACTTCCTTACACGAGAAGACTTACCTGAGTCCATGCCAAAGTACATCTCTCTAGAGTGTTCTATGCCACTCAATCCAAGTTCATGGCAATCACCTTAGGTACTAAAATAAATGTTTGCGCTCATCAATGATTTCTTTGGTGTTGATGGAACTGGGGTACCAGTATTAGTAAAGTCTCCTAGGTAATGGCTATGGAATAAACACACTTCTACTAAATTCATATATTTAAGGTCTAATGCCAAGTCCCCACCCCCACTCTGTGATATCTGGAAACATGGACTTTAGAAGCTAATTAACTCATAAAGGAAAAGTCATTATGAAAAGCTTTATCGGATATTAGAGGGAAGCCCTTTTTGCCATGTGGGAACATGTTAACAATGTGACCATCTGCAAACTTGCAGAAGAGACATGAGAAACCATGCTGCTGAGCAATTTGACCTTAGACTTTCCTATTGTTTAAACCACTAAGTCTACCATGTTTTTTTATTTTATTATTTTAATTTTAAATAGCTTGCTTCACAAGTCAATCCCAGTTCCCTCTCCCTCCCTTCCTCCCACAACCCCCACCATCCCCCCCAGCCTCCCACCCTATCGCCACTTCCCTCTACATAGGGGATATCTACCATGGTTTTTGTACAGTGACCTTACCTAAGAAAGATACTTCAGTGTGCAACTGTGGCTGAGAAATCTGTGGCCTGTGACAGAGAGCCAAAAGGCATTGTGGGAGAGGTCAAGCTTGCAAATGGTATGACTCAAGGGTGCTATTTTCTAAGCATTGGCATCCTCAGCTGTAAAGTAACTATAATTGTGATCCTGCTTTGGTAGACCATTGGGATGAAGTAAATGGGAGTAAGTGATGCTCAGAAAAAGTCTTTGACAAGGTACTGTAGAATTTTAACTTACAGTAATTTGTCTTTTGAAAATATTAGCTATTGGATTAGAGATAAGTAACATCTTCTTGTTAAACAATAATAGCATAAATAGCATTAAAACTAAAACATTTGAAAGTAAAACTGCTATGTGATCCAGAAATTCTATTACTGGTATAAATACAAAGGAAATAAAAACAGTATTTCAAAGATATATCTGCTCAGCCATGTTTTCTGCATTATGGTTACAATATGGAGTCAGCTACATGTTTAGCAATAAATGAATAGACAAAAAATGTGGTACATGTATCTATCAGAATGCCATTCAGTCACTAAGAGAATGAAGTACTCTTAGGATTTGCTGAACCTGAAGAGTATTATGTGAAGTAAAATGATCCAGTCACAGATAGACTAACATTCCACCGCCATGTATGTTTGTGGATTTTGAAACCATTATCAAAGAATAATAGGGGTAATACGAGACTGGCAAGGATAAAGTAAAAGTAGGTGGGAGGAACAGGCCAATGGGTTACTGTAGATGAACTTTTTGTCCTGCCTGGTCCCACAACTGCTTTGCCACAAATAAACACACAGAGACTTATATTATTTATAAACTGTTTGGCCAATGACTTAGGGTTCTTACTAGCTAGCTCTCTCTTAATTATTAACCCATAAATACTAATCTATGTATTTCTACATGGTCTCATCTGATTTGAGAAGGCTTCAGCGGCGGGTTACTCCTTCAGAGGCTTCATGGCATCTATCTCATGACCTCCCTCTGCCTCCTCTCCCCAGAATTCTCATCTTGTAGCCCTGCCTACTGGCCAATCAGTGTTTTATTTGTCAATCAATAACAGAAACATAAATACAGAAGGACATCCCGCATCAGGTTACAAAGGAAAAATAAATTCTAGTGTTTTCTACCTGGTAGACTAACTACAGAAAACAATAGCCGACTGTATATTTCAAAATATCCAAAGGAAAAGATTTTGAATGTTCTTATCATGAAGAAATATTAAATATTTCAGTTGTTGGGCATGTAAATTGGGTATCTATATTGAGACTTCACACTGTGTCCCCAAAACATGCACAATTACTATGTTTTAATCACAAAAAAATATTGTGTAAGCAGTAGAAACTCTAAGGAGTTTGACCATCATAGAGACAACATTTTCCTGAGTCAAGTCTCCTCCAGAGCTACCCACCCACTGACACAGCATGAGTGTCTGAACTGTTCAAGATGCCTAGGTCAATCAATTGGCTGTTTCTGTGTAATGTGCTCAATATAACAATCAAGTTATTCTTCAGATCCTTAAGTTCCACAAACACCTGTATTTCTGTGTGAAATTAAAGGAATAGCAATAAAAAGGGAAATGATTTCTTCTACAGTCATTCTCCATGCAAATTGTATTTTGTTCCTGTAAGAAGTAGGAAACCATCTAATCCTTGTTAGCCAAAATCTGGTCCAAGGGTGCCACCCAGACCAGCCGGTACAAAATATACCTTTCAGTCCTATTCCCCAGTGATATCCTCAGGAGTGAGAACCCAACTACATTAGGTCTTTGGTGATGAGACTGAAGAAGGAAGTGATATTTTTTTCCAGAAAGATCACTGCATGTTTAGATCCTGGGGCTAGCACTGTGTGGTCTGCTTAGCAGCAATTTATTTTGCTTTGAGTGTGGCGAGATTCTTATGGCAAAGACATATGAGACCTTCTGGTGTTGATCCTGAAAGCTCCATTCTCACCCCCATCCTTTGATAAGGGGTCTGGTTGCTGGTGCTCCCTCCCTAAAGAAAGGGTATCCAGGCAAAGGATAAACACGTCCTGCTTCAAAGACGGCAAAGGTTTCATTCCTATTTCAATCACAAACGCCATAGTATGCCTATTCTGGTCTGTGGGTCTTTTTATCCTACCCTGCAAGGATGCATCAGGGTAGCCCAAAGGAAAGTCATGAAAGCAGGTGAAATAGTTTTTTATTCCCTAGGCTGCTTTCTCCTGCAGATCTCTTCCAGATCACCATAAGGGGGCCAGACATATCAGGACATAATCTTTAGTCCCCCAGCCAAGAAAGAAGAAGAGGCAGAGCTTTGGAGTTAGTGTTACTTCCAATAAGAAAACCTCAGGAGAGTGGTGGCTTAGCAGGTAAAAGCATTTCCTGCATAAGGCTGCCAACCTGACTTCGATTCCCTGAGCCCACAGTGCAAGGAGAAAAGTGGCCCCCAAAAGTTGTCCTCTGATCTCCATATACATACTCTGACATGTGCATGTGCCTGCATGCACACACACTAGTAATAATAATAATAACAATAACAACAATGATAATAAAAGCTTTAACATGTTAAAGCATAAATTCTAGATATTGATTTTGAAACATATTTTCTGTGTGCGTCACAATAACAACACAGTTACCAAGGATAATATGAAGTAAGGAATGTTGATCTACAAAGGACAGTTGCTCTCTGAAGCTAGTAGCCTGTGACTGAACTCACAGAGCTTCGTCTGCCACTCTCAAATGCCACATCAGACCATGGAAATTCATTGCTAACCATGATTTTGTATTACATGTTATTTGTTTGTTTGGGGATGGGGACTGTATGAGTCATTTCTTTCTCCAGCCATGTGAGCCCTGGAGATTGAACTCAGGTCATCAGGCTTAGCGGCTAATGCCTTTAGCTGCTGAGTCATCTCACTGGTCCATTTATCCAAATTTTAATGAGGTAAAGTTCCTGTAATGTAGAATGTATCCATTTTCAGTACACAATGTGTTGAGATTTAGAAAATTCATATGATTATAGCATATTTCTTTCACCTCCACATGTTCCAATCACATTTCTATAACCATCACAGGCAACTACCCCTGCGTCTCTGTAGTCTTGTCTTTTATAGGAATTGGATTTTCGTGAAGTCGGGAAATTTGTAGTCTTATAGTCTGACTACTTGAACTTCAGTGTAATGATTTAAACATCTGTTGCACATATCCAAAAATCGTTTACCTTTTGGTTGTAGAGTGGTGTTTCCTTGTATGAATATGGTCCATCCAACAACAAGTGAGGTGTTTGGATGGCTCTGGTTCTGAGCTGCTGTGAAGAACCTTGCTACCCTTTGTGCATTTGTCTTTAGCCCCTCCTGTAGGTTCTAAGAAGTAGAATCAAAAGCTAGAAACCGAAAGGCATTATCTGACCCATAATGAAGGCTATGTGTGAAAAGCCCACAGACATCATCACAGGCAGTGGTAACAATCTGAATGATCTTACGAGCGTGAGAAAAAGACAAGAATTCTCATCATGGCACTAGAGCAGTTCCCAACCTTCCAAATCTGTGACCCTTTAATAGAGTTCCTCATGTTGTGGTGACCCCCAACCATAAAATTACTTTGTTGCTACTTCATAACTGTAATTTTGCTGCTGTGATGAATTTTAATGCAAAAATCTGATATGCAGAAAATCTAATATGTGACATTGTGGAAAGGTCATTCGACCCACAAGGGGGGTCGCAACCCACAGATTGAGAACCACTGCACTAAATGTATTTGCCAGGGCAATTAGGGAGATAAAGCAATAAAAGACACCCCAACTAGAAGAGAAGAGGTGTGTGTATGCCAATGTTCACACATAAAAATATCTAATATGTATACAACTCCAGATTCCACATATGAGAAATATTAATAAATGAATTCAATAAAATTTAAGAATACACAATCAACACCAAAGTCAGTTATGTCTCCATCCATTAATAAAATACTTAAGAAAGAGAAATTTTAATTACAATAGCATATTTAAAAAATCAAAGCAAGATGTTGAAAGGTTTATTCACTGCAATCTGTTGTATTTTGATAGTATGTTGCTGTGGGTTTTTTAATATATTTTTTTATTTTTAAATTTAAATTTAAATTAGAAACAAGGTTGCTTCACATGTCAATTCCAGGTCCTGCTCAGTTTCCCTCGCCTCCTCCAGCGCCCTCCCACCAACCCTCCCCAATATCCCCTCGTTTCCCCAGGGAGGGTGAGGCCCTCCTTCATGGGGGTGTCCATAGTCTGTCATTTCATCCAGGGCAGGGCCTAGACCCTCCCCCAAGAGTTCAGGTGCTGTGGGTTTTTTTAAAAGAACTTTTTAAAGTATGTGTGTGTTTCTGTATGGATTTGTGCATGTGTGTGAGTGCAAGCCTCTTGATGTAGGTGGTGGGAACAGAACTGGGGTCCTCTGAAAGAGTGATACATAGTCTTGAGTGTTGAGCCATCACTCCAAGCCGGATTCTTTTTTCCTAGAGGATGATTGTTAGTATGTTATGAAAAATACCCTTAACTTCAGTATCATTAGGATAACAAAATGCAGGTGAATTGTTTCTCAAATTTACCCTAACTTCTCATTGAACCTGAGACCTTTCATGTCACTTTTAACACTAAGTGATGCGTGCAAACTTATGCTCCCAGCCTCATACGCCTGAGTGACACTGTGATGTCGGAAGATGGAGGGACACCAAAGCCCACAGCAGCACTCAGGAGATGCAATTTTAGAAACTGTCAGCATTTGTCAGAGTATAATATTTACATAAGGATGAACTGAGAGCTGTTAATGTTTAATCTTAAACTATGGAATAGACACATTGTCTCTTTTTTAGTAATGAATTTGGTATAAGAACTCAAATTCTGACTAGTTCTCACAGACATAAATATACTCTGATTCTGTGTAAGCAAAGCAAACAAAGGCTTTATTGGAAGTTTAAAATTTCCCCCAAGATATTGAGAAACATAAGCAGTTAACTGTTTCTTAAAGAACATTGGGATGTTTTGATTGGTTATTTTTCTTGCAGATACAATGCAACACAACAGCCGGATGTATATTTTAATTAGTTTAAACGTAGGCATACGTAACACCCTGAGAGATACAAGACTGCCCACTGTTAAGATTCTGTGCATGCATTCCTGATAGTATCTCATCCAATTATTTAAGAAAATTAAAAAATAATCTTCATCAGATGCTTATATTGTGTCCTCCGTGTCCAAAGAGGATCGACTTTCTTTCTGAGCAGTTATAAAGGCTTGCCATTCTACCTTAATTAGGGAAAACACTGGTCACTGATCCAAGTTTCGGCAACTTCATCAGTTAAGGCTGCAGGAAAAGATGGGTGTCTATTACTACAGCCCCCACCCAACTCTCTGTCACCACTCAAAAGTATAAGAGGGAAGGGAAATAAAAAGCCACACCTTAAACAGACACGCAAAAAGTCAATCAAGCCGTGCGGTGGTGGCGCACGCCTTTAATCCCAAAACTGGGGAGGCAGAGGCAGGAGGATCTCTGTGAGTTCAAGACCAGCCTGGTCTACAAGAGCTAGTTCCAGGAAAGCCTCCAAAGCCACAGAGAAACCCTGTCTCGAAAAAACAAAAAAAAGTCAAATATGTTGTTCTGTATTGTATTCCCTGACTATATTTTACCTGGGACCCAAACAGAATGAAAAGTAATGAAGAGGCCCTCTGTCTCTCTTACTCTTCTCCGAAGAGTAGACACACATGAAGGCTGCCTTTTCCTGGTCAGAAGCCTTCAGAGGTGGCACTTTGAGTCTGCTTCTAATTTCCTGTCTGCCCAAACACCTTATTAGGCGAGGAAAAGAAGAGGGAGCGTTTATTCCCATAATAATTCCCTGATAGCCAGCTATCACCATGGCCAGCCACCTAAAACCTCGAGTGGACATTCAGAGGGTTTTTCCCCTACGTTGACAGCCACATTCCCAGGAACCTAATTGAAAACTGCAGGGTTGCTCCACAGCGCAGTTCTCTGAAATATCTATGCCACCTCTACTGGGTTTTTATCAATCTCGAGGGTAGAAGCTCTCACTGGGAGGTGAGTTTCACTAACCCTCATTTTATAAGTAGAAGAAAAGAAGTCAGAGCAAAGAAAATATATAGGCCACTCTCCTGAAAGCCGTGCATCAGCTCAGCCAATTTCTTGCTCCCTATCGAAGACTAATTTTCCCTCTGAACCCAGAGAAAGCTAGGTTGCCTTTTCATACAGCACAAAAGAAGGGTGTCATTCATGCATACCAGTCCACGTAAGACTTCTGAGTCAATGTGGTTTACAAAGAGACAATGGGTCTGGGGTGAGACAAAATGGACTTGAAAGCAGACTGTATGAGGGGAAAGGACCCAGGAGACCCCTTAATAGATGCTTAGATCATCCCAGTGTCTAGGGTTCTTTCCAACAAAGGTTTTCTGTACTAGAACTGTGTTCAGACATGCACAAATGGACATCGTAGATTAGTCAATTACCCTAAGTACTTGTAAGTTACTTTCTCTTAAGTGTTCTGAAGTTTGGTTTATAATTCTACAAAATGGAGAACACAGGCCACTATGGTTTTTCTTTGTCTCCCAAGTGCCTGCTGTGACAACTGAAAATTTGTCCATAGAGCAAAATAAGCATAAAAGAGGGTGGAGAATTCCCCTTCCACCACAGAAAACTCAGACAACGTTGGTACATGTTCTGTAAGCCTCTTCAAGATGTTCCTAACCACATAGTTTTTCTGCAAAATCAGCTCTTAATGGCGCTTACCTGAATTAAGTGCACAAAGTATATGAGCACCTGAAACAGGGGAAGGCAGGAGAGATGGGTCAACAGGTAAAAGCCTTGCCATGCAACCTGATTTCCATTCCCAACCCTTATGGATACAAATGGACATTTTTGGTGCCCATCTGTAATCTGATGGGAGACAGAGACCAGAGAATCATTCAGAGCATCACTGGATAGTTAGTCTGGAGTACACAGCGAGGTAGAAACAGGAAAGAATCTACCTCACCAAGGCAGAAGGAGAGAACCAACCCCTGAAAGATATCCTCCAACCTCCACACATCATCACAGTGCACACACACAAACACAAATAAATAATGGCAGCATATATCTTAACTAGCTTGAGCTGGGAATCCTGGGTCATGCCTATAACCCCAGCAATTAGAAGGGAGAAAGGATAATTATCAGGAATTCAGACCAGCTTGAGCTACCTAGCAAGTTCTAGACCAGCCTGGGCTAAAAAGCAAGGAGGACTTTAACTAAAAAAGGTTTTTTTTAGAAGAAAGAGGTTTGGAATTAGAGAGGGTAATGGGGATTGGTTAAATGCCCCTATGCATGTCTACAGTTATCAAAGATAAAAACTATTTCTACTTTTGGAAGCTTGGTTAAACTTTCACTTGAATTAGCTTATTGGGTTATCGTGCCTTAGATAACATTTTTGGTGATTTTTGTTAATGTTCAATAAAATTGCATATTTAAATTCAGCAAAGTTCAACACAATAGGCCTTTTTCAGTTTGGCCTCTGGTTCTACCCAGGGCCAGACTGACCTGGATAGAAGAAAGGCAGAGTGACAGAACCTGGCCTGGAGCCATTCTCTGCGTTTAGACTGCTGCTCCAGCACATGGGGGCTAAAAACACTATTGATTGTAGCCCTGATTTCTTAAAAATGTCAGGGACATTTTACACTTCTCCTCTGAGGCACTAAATATCAGGCCTGCCATTAACCAGATTGTGATAACAGACACAGATAAAGCCTGCTGCAAAGTGCACAGGTAAAGTATTTCTTCAAAGGTCACTCTGCTGCTGCAGCATGGTGTAATAACCCTCTTCTTCCAGGGCTGCTGATGTCTTACAAAAGACATCCTGGTCCAGCTCAGCAACTTCTGCCTCTCCCTCAAAGTGTGCATTCCATAACAAGCAATTCAGAGAACTGAGTCCTGCCTCTTCTAAGAATCACTGGACACAGCACGTGCCTCATAATTAACTCTTTCTGTCCCTCATTCCCAACAAGACCCTCCACAGTTCAACTGGCCTCCCCTCCTGTGTTGCAGGAAGTCAGTAAATCCTGTTTTACTATGCTAATCATTATCCCTGGTAATCCTTGACTGAAAGAAATTTCCATAGTCAGTGTAGAGAACCAATGTTCCTAAAGCACTCCAAACCCACAGGCCTAGATAGACAAGCTTGTTCCTGTCTAGAGTGAGGATAAACCCAATCATCAATCTTGCATCTTGGCATGAGCACAATGACTGAGAATGCAGGAGAAAATTCTTCTAGCTGTGACTGACATGTCAGCTCTTTGAGACCAGGTGGATGTCCATGACCATGATCCTCCATGGTCCTTCTTTTCTAGACCCGCACACCAATGACAAGGTTGCCTTTGACTTTTATCTTCTCCTTTGGATGTCCTCACATGGTATCATCATCAAGGTCATGTCAAGGAAGCAGCCTTCTCCTGGTGATCTCTAACATAATCCCTTACTCTACTTTCCTAAAGTTTCTCATAATCATTTGTAACTCCAATTCCAAGGGAGCCACCACCCTCTTCTATCCCTGGGAGGCACCAGGCATACACATGTTGCATCACATGTATATAAGCAGGCCCTTATAAATACACATAAAATAAAAATAAATGAAGCTTTAGAGACAATGACTACCTTGTCTATCTAGTCTACCATTTGTACAAGGGGCCTAGATAAAATTAATGACTGTAACAGCTTCAAGCCAGCACTGGTCTTCTTATTAAGCCACTGTACAAATCAGGCAAGACCTGTTAAATACAATAGAGCTACAAGGAAACAAAAGTATGTTTTAAGCTATTGGCCCAGGTCACAAACAGCCACCATTGTTAAAGAGCATGTGCTTGACGCCATTAAATTTTTATACCATTTGACTATAATTTTGTACATTACATTATCACTATAATCATGGTTTCCAGCAATACTATAAAAATGTCTAAAAGTCAAGGCAAGACTATGATTAATAAGTGTGTACTTGAACTCTGACCATTATATGGTAAGGTGCTGCAATTGGTTTCCCTGCATTCAGAAACACCTGGTTCAAATTTGCTCTTATTATTATATTTTTTTTGCACTTAGGAAGTGAAGATAATGCATCTATGTTGTAAGTAGTTCATGAGAAAGGGAAGAAATAGTTGAAAGTTTTCAAAATTTTATTTTTAGTGTGTGTGTGTGTGTGTGTGTGTGTGTACATAAGTAGAGGTGTCCCAGGGGCCAGAAACTGTCAGAGCTCCTGGAGCTAGACTGTCAGCTTCCAGGCAGCTGTGAGCCACCCATTGTGTGTTCTGGGAACCAGATTCCAGTCCTCTGCAAGAGCAGCAAGCACGCTTTACTGCTGAGCCGTGTCTCCAGTCCCTCTTTCTGAGTTCTGGAACACCATGACACTCAGTCATCTTCCTTATACCATCATCCTGCATCGCGTACTTAGAACACTGATTTCCTACGGCTGTTCAAAGCACTGACTCAAGGACCACGTATTCTCTGAAGCCTGGAATCACAGAAAGAAGCCCAGTTTGGGAAGGCTTTCAATTCTAAGCCAAAAAAAATAGATTTTTTAAAGCAAGAGTTTTAGAAGATATTGGATAAGAGTGTAACTAGAAGAGGCTCAGAACCAGAACCTATGTTCTTGGCAACAGCACATATCTGATATCCTATGCCCAGGACTGTGTCTTTCATGATGTCAGATTTCTTAATTCTTTCACACCCAGTTTAAGAATGGTGTGATATACAGCTTACACTTTGCACAGTCTCTAGTATTAGGATATCAGTGAAGGTCCTGAGACATGTATCAGCTTTGAGTATATCTTCCTAGGAGAATCTTAACCTCAGAAAAGAACTTGTCTCTCCTTGTTTACCTCCCTTGGCCTTACCCACCTCTGCACCATTTCCTCAGCTGCTGTCTTTCCTACCACAGCGAGGAACCCACCCTCAGGCATACAAAGCATGTGTGAAGCAAAGGGAACTTCACCTGCAGGCTTTGTGCAAAGAATGTTTCCATTCCATAAAGCAGGCTCTGTATGTCAAACTCCGTCTTTTCATTTATAAGAAACACAGGTTCAGGCTGGAGAGATGGCTCAGCCGTTAAAGGCTAGGCTCACAACCAAAAATATAAGAAACACAGGTTCAAACTCTGTACTATCATGTGCCATCCAGTCCCATTATCTATTTGCCATTCACACAACAAGTCACATCATTCAGGTATTTGATGCCCACATCTCAGGATGTGGTCATGTCACTTAACTGTGGTGCCCAGACTACAAATGGAGATACAAGCCTTCACTTGGCTCTTTCCTTTCACAGCTCAGGCTCAGTCAAGCCTCAAATGCTAATCACAGATCATCATCCCCTTCTAAGAGCCCATCAGAGTAAGCAGCATACCTATTGTGGTCCCACCCATGTCTCCGTCAATGAGTTACACTGAGCTCCCTCTTGCTCTGAGCCTCTGAAGTTCTGTCCCTTGAGGGCCCCTGACACTCAAACCTCAGAATTGATGCCACTTTCCTGGAGAGAAGCTCCTGTTACTGTCATGTCACCTTGCTTTATTCTGTTTTAGCTTTTTCCCCATGCTTATTGCTCTCATGGTGTCTTGCTTATCTATAAGGCTGCCTGATCATTGTCATCTCCCTGCTCCAGAAGGTGAGAGCTTTGAGAGCTGAAGGTTTATACACAATAAACAGTTCCCAGGTTCCTCCTCTCCACACCTCTCATACTGGCCGATTCCCACGTGCCAGTCACCTACAGCAACCTATTCACACCTGACTTCCAGCAGTCGCAGAAAATTTAAGCATCCCTCCTCTGCCTGAGTCCCTTCCGTTGTTCCCCACAGCTCCGCCAGTGAGTCCAGATTCTTGATTAAGGTTAGAGTATCCTCCCCTCCAGACTTTTTTGGCTGGCATTTGTGATGCTTTCCACTTGCCCCACTGGGTCTGGCCCATGATTAGCACATCAGGCAACAGCTAAGAAGAAACAAGAGGCTGGAACTAGGTGACTAACCAGAGATGACACCATGGAGCCCAGATGGCCATGAAGAGGATAGTGTGAATGTTGAGCAGGTGGTCCCTGAGCCTACCTAGATATAAGGGACAGTAAGGCAAGGACCTAAGATGGGGAAACCAGGTCACTCCTCTCTTCTGCTTGATTTCATTATGAAAGAAGGTTGAGCTCTTGATTTTAGGGGTTTTGGGAAGTGACACTGTGGGATAAAGCAGAATTGGAGGTGAAACCCAATGCCTGCGCCTTAATTGGCATATTAAGAGTAGACTACACTGAAAGTACTCTGCCTTCCCGAGATTAAGTAGCAAGGATTCCCTGGGTCCCCAAATGTTGTGGTGAGTGAATGAGACAACTAGGAGGATGTCAGACACTAACCAGGGATTCTACAGAAAGCTGGGTCTGCAGACAAAGAACAGCGTCACTAAAAGCACTGGCTTCAGTGGCAGAGTTGGAATTCAAACCCTGCATTTTTTTGCCTCCACTCCTCAGCTCTTATCATTGGGTAAGACAGGAAGTGTTTCTGCTAAGACAGCCAATGCCCTGGTGGGAGTGCCAACTGGTTCAGCCACTTTGGAAATCAGTATGGAGATTCCTCAGAAAAATGGGAATAAACCTACCACAAGACCCAGCAACTCCACTCTTTGGCATATATCCAAAAGATGCCCATTCATACAACAAAGATGTCTGTTCCACTATGTTCATAGCAGCTTTATTTGTAATAGCCAGAACTTGGAAGCAACCTAGATGCCCCTCACCCGAAGAGTGGATAGAAAAAATGTGGTACATCTACACAATGGAGTACTATTCAGCAGAAAAAAATAACGGAATCATGAGATTCGCAGGCAAATGGATGACACTAGAAGAAACCATCCTGAGTGAGGTAACCCAGTCACAAAAAGAGAAACATGGCATGTACTCTCTCATATATGGATTTTAGACATAGATCTGGGGAGTGCCAGCCTACAATCCTATGGCCAGAGAGTCTGGGAAACAGAAACTTCATTTAGTGGCTGATCGAAGAACAGGCAGACTCCCTTAGTTAAGTACTGAGCTGAACTCAAGAAAGCCAGTAACAGAGAGGGAGGACTGATGATCAAAGGGATTAACACTGGGCTGGTTTAATCCCCAGAAACAGCTGACCAGACAAAGGTTAACTCTTGAATCCCAGGCATCAGTCTGGGAATCCAGCATGGGACTGATCAAGACCCCCTGAATGTGGGTGTCAGTGAGGAGGCCTAGGGAATCTATTGAGCCTTGGGCAGCAGATCAGTACCCATCCCAAGTATACACACGGACTTTGGACTCCCATAGAACAATGTGAGGTGCAAACTCACCCTGAACTCTTGGGGAAGGGTCTAGGCCCTGCCCTATATGAAATGACAGACTATGGACACCCCCATGGAGGGCCTCACCCTCCCTGGGGAAATGAGGGGATAACGGGGGGGGGGTTGGGGGGAGGGCACAGGAGGAGGGGAGGGAATGGGAGAGGGACCTGGAACTGACTTGTGAAGCAACCTCGTTTCTTATCTAAATTTAAACTGGAAAATAAAAAAAAAAAAGACAGCCAATGCCCACATTCTTCCCTTGGGTTTGGAGTGGGGGGAGGGGCAGCACTCAGACTTACTGAGGGCAACTTAGAACAAGGAACTCAACTTCAGACTATGTCATCCTTACAAATGACTCTGGCAAATGACCGAATGCCAACGTTATCATCACTTGAAAAGGTCTGTGGGTCAGGGTTATGTGTTACCTATGGCAGCACAAGGCTTTGACCCAAATCCAGTGTGTTCCCTATCTTTTGGACTCATCCCATCACCATTTGTTCTGACCTGGGAGTTACAGAAACTGTTAATTGACACTGAATATCCTATTTCATGTTTCTACTGTCTTGAGCATTTGATATCTAACCATTGTCAAAGCAATCCCAAATAATGTTCACCTAAGCCTGGACATAACTAAAGAAAACAGTTTAGGCAGACACAAAATCGAATAAAAATAAAATGAAAAGCTCAAGTCTTTGGAACACTGTTGATTTAATGGTTTTCTCATGGAGACCTCTAACCATTTCGAAATTGATAACTTCTTCTCCAGACCAATAAATTCATCAGCTGATAAACACAGCCTCCCATTTTTCCATTCATTCTTTTAGTCAACCTGTCCACACATCACATACCTTCCATTCCCTATTACTAGTTGTGAACACTAGTCTTGGGTCTGAAGATATAAGACCTAACAGGGCAGGTCTCTCCATGAAGAAATTTACAGTGCAGTAGGGGATACTAAGAGTAAATTAGCAAGTTGGTTGTAACGGCAAAATGTCATATGTGTAGTATAGGATAGAGAAGGGGGGATAAAGAGGGCAGAAAAGAGCAAAATGGGAAAATACTGGGTACAGCAGGGCAGAATACATCAGAGTGGTGACTGAAAAGGTTAAGAAAGGTGAAAACCAAGAGATGAAATGAAGAAGTGGTCCTAAATGGAATTTTTTGATGCCGGGAATTTTAGACAAGGGGTGTTCAAAATGAGTTTCAGTTGCTAAGCAGAATTACCTATGTTATAATTATGGAATTATAAAAATACACAAGATGGCTAGCACTTTAGTTAGACCATCTTATATCTTTCTCCATCCTCTGCTCCCACTGTGTTGAGGGAGATCTCCCTACACCTTAGACCCATTACATAAAAGGCTTCCTGGCCACTGACTGCTCAGTTCCTGATTCCTGAGAGTCGTTTTTGGTCATTCAGCCCATGCTTTGAGTTCTGTTTTACTTAAGACAATCACTGAAAATCATGTTCTTGGTTGTTTAATGTATGTAGGAAAGTTTGAGCTAAGTTGGACAGGTAGCTATTTGCTCTTTCTGGCCTCTGGTCACAATCAACCTACTGTGGTTTTCCTTCTGCCAATCCCTACCTCTTATTGACCTTGAACCATACCAGCCATCATGAAAGATCTGACTGTGTTTAAGATCATCCCTCATTCGTGACTCTGCTCCTAGGTTGGGCTTAACCTAGAACACTTTTGATAAGGTGTTTATTGGGAAATATCTAAAATGCATTCTTACTCATCAGCCACCATCCTACACTTCAAGACAGAAACCACTACCCTCTATGCAAATTCTGTTTCCAACCTGTCAGCCACCTTCCTCCACCCTCCCCAGCTGGAAATGAGTCTCCCAAGGACAGACAGGCCCAAGATCTTGACAAACACCATTGTGTTCCTGAGACTTGAGTTATTTCCAGGCTCAAAGTGATCTGGCAACAGAATCTGGTTGAATGGTGCAATCACAAATTCATTTCTTATCAAAGTATCCCCTTGTGAAAGGTATATTGCAGAGTAAATTTAGATAATCGCAGCAATAACAAAGTTTTGATTTTATTTATTTAGCTTTAATTTGATTGACCTTGTTCAGCAGCAGCATGAATCTGCTAGTTAGTCGTGAGCATGCCCAAGTTTATAAATATCTACAAGGATCATGAGAATTCCTCATTTATATTATGACCTTCGCTTGAGTTAATATTCCTACTCAGTTATGGTCCTCCATCCAGGATATTGAGCTTTCTTTTTTATCCTGATATTATTTTAAGTCTTGTAAGATCCTGAGTCTTCTTTCCTTTTGTCCTGATATTTTGTCCTGTTACAGTTTGATAGTTTCCTTTGCATCTGGCTTGGTGAAGAATTTTCTAGAAGGGATACCTAACCTAAGATTTAGTGGGTAAGTAGAAGCTATCTAAGCAGACCAGTGCACAACAGGATCAGCTCTTGGTCAAACTTCCCTAAATCTAAATCTCTCACCCTTCCTCTGCCCCCATGGTCTTGATTTTAGAGCTGCCCTAGCACCTGATGCTTCAACAGGTGATTTCAGGGTATATGTATACCCAAGATCCTTAGACGCCTGATGCTATTCTGAGAAGAATTTATTGTCTAATTTCTATTACTAATTTCAAATACAAAAAAATAATTTTATATATTTGTTCATTATATACTTGTCTGAATTCCCAGGGCAATTTTGAGATTGCTTTTAATGTTACAATTATACTCAGTGTGTCCTTTTTTTCCAACATTCTTTGTGAATGTTTAAAAACATTTTTGTTTGTTTCTTTTGCGTTAGCTATTGCTCCAGATATCCTAAAAGGACAATGACAGGATCTGATATCAGGTTTTAATACGAGATGCCTTTAATGTTTTACCCTTTACAATATCATCCACCATTTTTGGAACTCGCATTTGTTATTTTTCAGTAGCCTCCTTCTCATCCTTCTCTCTTACAGTTATCCACAATAGCTTTGCATTTTATTGAATAGCTTTTCAGCTGCGATTGATATGCCTTGGATCATTGATGTAATAAAATATGTTGATAAAGTCCCTGATTCTGAAGTTCTTGTATTACTGGAATGCATTTCATTTGCCATAGCATATAATTTTAAAAAATGGATATCTGGACTCAGACATCTAATAGTTTATTTGAAATACATTCTTTTATATCTGTAATTGGAGTCCATCTAATTTTCTCTTGTGTGCTATCTTCATGATACTTTAGGCAGTGAATTAAAGTCATATCGTCTTTTCCTGTGGACTGGAATTATTTAAATAACATAAGAATTACATGATGTTTGAATTTAGATTAAATGCAGCAGTAAAACCCTCTGAGCCCACCACTCTATTTAGATATGGTTATTGAAATATTCAGAATATTCTTTTATTTTGGGTCAAATTGGGTATTTTGTGTTTTGATAACAAACTAACCATTCTCAAAGACTTTAAACATGTATTAGCAAGGTTTGTGTGACATGCCTTAAATATACATCTTCAAGCTTTCCTCTATTTGAAGATCATAATTTATTATTAGTAGTATCTAGTTGCCTTCTCTCTGTGCATCTCTCTCTCTGTTTCTCTATCCCTCCTCTCTCTCTCTCTCTCTCTCTCTCTCTCTCTCTCTCTCTCTCTCTCACACACACACACACACACAGTTTTACTAGTTATTGTTCATTTCAAAGATGATGCTATTTCAAGTCCTGAACAAAATTTGTATTTTGCCTCATATTACATAGACTATAAAAAGTATTGCAAAAAATGGAGTGGCTGTGTCTTAAAGATAAACTCTAATAATTATCTCTAGTAAGAGATAGCCCAAAATGTGCAGTCCAAGAGTGACCTGTCAACCCATGGAATGACCAGTAACACAGACTTGGTCTTCATCCTGGTCCCAATGCTCCTCTTCTACCTCTTCAGGCACCATGCATGTGAAGCACAGACATACATGAAGGCAAAATGATCATGCATATAAAATAAAAATAAATAAGTACCTTTTACAGCAAAAGATATTTAAAATATACTTAACTTTGCATGCGGGGGATCTTTCTGGTGGGCATGGTG
Source organism: Mesocricetus auratus (assembly GCF_017639785.1). Taxonomy (NCBI): domain Eukaryota; kingdom Metazoa; phylum Chordata; class Mammalia; order Rodentia; family Cricetidae; genus Mesocricetus; species Mesocricetus auratus. The sequence goes on along the minus strand of NW_024429183.1, from coordinate 10,327,026 downwards.
ACATGTGCCTATCATCTGCTGGAAAGGCTGAGTAGAAGGAGCCAGGCAAACACCAAGCCATCCCAGCTGGCCTAATAGAAAGAACCTGTCTTTAAAACATAAGAACAAAACACAACCAGAATTACCTGCTCTGGATTCATGCATTCTATCAGATATTTTTGTTTTGTGCACACTCCAAACTTTCATGCTTTGGCTTTCATCTGAATAAATCGCTCTCCCTGACTTCTGTTAGCCTTTTATTTTCTTTTCTTTTAAGTTGAGTTTCATGATGAATGTTGAGCTGGGGCCTCTCATACACTAAAAACAAGCTATACCACTGAGGTACCTGAGTTACTTTAATCATTGTATTTCAAGTCCTTGAAGTCAAATAATTAGTTTACTTTTGTCCTTAGAAAACTACTTTAGGGCTGGGGAGATGGCTCAGTAGATGAAGTACTTGCCACACAAACATAGATACTAGAGTTCAGATCCCCAGAAACCATGTAAAACCCACACTGACAAGGAAGACAAGCCCTTGGGAAGCAAAGATACCTAGACTAGCCAGGATGGCAGAGCTATGCATTCATCTACAGACCCTGACTGAGCTCTGGGTTCATCTACAGACCCTGCCTCAATAAATAAGGACGAGAGTGGTAAAAAAAGGTATTAAATATCAACTTCAGACTTACACACATACACACACACGCTTGCATACTTACACACATGTGTATACACACTCACACATGCGCAAACTTACATAACACATAATCCAAACAATACATATACAGTCACAAAAAAGTAAACTACAATTAAACTTAAAGGATCTAAATTTGAAATCCTGTGTTTTACAGGCTCATTTGTTAGATAGACACCAGCCCTCTGCCTGTGGGACAAGTGTTTATAGGGTTGCCCGGAGGTGGTTGAAACTAAGAGCATTGGATTTTAGGGTTTATGATCTTTGAACATATATTCCCTGAGTGTGGTAGTCATCTGACATATTAAATACTTCCTCTCAAGTACATAGCCCTTCTTTCTCATAATTCATTTAACCAATTGCCTTTTTGCCAGACATTTAGTGGTCTCCAATTTCTCAAGATTGTAAGTTATGCTGTATCTGCCTTCCTTATGATATATCTTTGTCCATCTGTGTAATTATTTCTGTAGATCAGTTTCTAGAAGTAGAATTGCTATGTCAAAGGGTATACGCATGTAAAATCTGATGCCTTTCCCAAATGCACTTACTAGCTTACTTTTTTCTATTTTCTGGAAAATATATAATGTCTATCTTTCTTGTGCTTTGGGTGATTGGGTCACTGGTTTGACATGAACAGACTTGAAATCTAGCGCCTGGGTCTCTGCTTCATAGCTAATATTGTGTGAAGCCAAGAATGGAGATTCCAGGGCCTTGATCATTACCAAGTCCTAGCCCACTACCCTTGATCTCTAAAGCAAATCAGGGGCCAGACATTAGAGGAAAACATGATTTTTTTTCAAGTCAGAATTCAGGAAAGATTCTCCATCTTGGAAAAAAAAACAATGTTCCATTTCCAAAGAAAATGGTCTCAGGCCTAGAGAGGGTGAGAGTGGGAGATAGCCAAGCTTGTAGTGATTCCCCCAACATGTTCTTAGATTGGCAAAACAGAGGCATGTTCTATCTTTTTTTGAAAATCATTTTGGCCTCCCATATGTGTTATTGTTAATACACTAATTTTGCAAGTGAAGACCTATAAAAAGGATAAAAGGGGGGATGTCACAGTGTCCCTTCTTAATATTTAAAATACTACATAAAAGAAGAGCTACAGATTAGACAAAAGGGAGAAAGGGAGGGTGGCTGGGCTCTGCTGAAACCCATCAGGGTATGTCCAGTTCCTCCTGGTAAAACATGGCTGTTTTTTATAAATTCTTATTTTAGGGGAAAGCAGAAACAGTCCCCCACTTCGACAAATGATGTAATTGAGTTTCCCACGTTTGGGGAAATCACAAGGCATCAGCATATCTGGAGTGTAATGGATCAGCTTTCCTTGTAGAAAAACCACCACTTTCATAGTCATAGCTCCCCTGCCAGGTATTATAAATTCATTTTCATTCTCTTTTCCTTATGTTATTTTAATCTGTTCTCTTACATGATTACTGTACAAAAGAATGATATCTAAGTCACGTCTCTGGGCCTGGATAAAGAGATGACATTCTGAATTGACAGAAGGTCATAAGATTACTATCTAGGCCAAGCTTTCAGGTAAGGAACAAAGCCTTACCATTGTCTTCTCCCTTAGGAGTTAATCTAAATGGACCTGTCAATCACCTGAACAAGAAAACGCCCCTCAGGAAATCTGCCTGTTCTATTAACTTTAGAAATAATACAATGCCTCCCAAAACATGGAGGGTAGCACACTGGTCTTTCTGGCCATTGTCCATACTATTGGTATGGTCCCTTTGGTTATGGTGCACTCTCATCCCTTGAAGGAGCTCCACTTTATAATATAGCAAGCCCTTCCTGTCTTCTATTACACAGTACACTCTGTGTATAGTCATCTCGGACTTCTTTCTATGGAGACCACAGGGACCAGGGAAGTGAGGAGAGTCCAGGACACAATCCTAGAAATAGTGACAGGGCCGATGTAGATGACATGGATGGAATCAACCAAAACTCATCAGAGTCCTGAATCAGAGTCTTCCTCTAAGAGTCTGCATCACTGAATTGGTCCTGCCTGCACACAAATATTCATTCTCTGTCTATTCTTTCTCCCACCTGCACACAAGCACTGTATGTGCAGACCTGAAAATATAGCCTAAAGATATTAAAATTAACCAGGGACAATTGCTTTGGAGACATAAACTATAGTAGAATTTCATCTAGTAAAAGAAAACTACGCAGACATTAAGATATAGTACTACTTAAGTGAGAAGTAATGAGGTGTTTCCCTGGTGAGAGAACTAACATCTCACACATAATCAGCTTTGGATCCCAACTCTTGTGTCTCTGGTCACCCAGTTTTGCAAGTGAAAACCTGTGCTGGCTAAAGGGGGAAGTATTACAATTGCCCCTCCTTAGAACTTGAAATACCTCATACAAATCTCTTGGTCAGCACTAGATAATACCCTTTTCATGAAGCTCTTGCCCAGGCACAGACAAAGCCTCTTTAGATAAGGAAAAAAACTCAAAAGAACAACCTGACACCAAAAGGTAGAAAGAAATATGGCATATCCGAAGAACTAGGGGAAGAAACAGGGGTAGGGGGATAGCCACCTCCTCACTAATGCACCTACACATTCCAGGAGCTCCTCACTCAATGCAGTTACTTACAGATGGGCAGTGTTGAACCTGCTGCTCTCTGAATTGCTTTCCCTCTCCATCCTTTTTGGACACAAGCCAGTAGCAAAGGCTGTTTGCCTTGATGCCCTTGGCACTCCATCCTGCCACCCTGCTCTGCCCCCACATACTCTGTGCAGCTGCTGACAAACTGCCATCGCTTGTCCTGCTTTGCTTGTTTGACCCCTGGTTCATAAAACATCAGTTTTTCCTCTGTCTGTGTTCCAGCTCCTTTATCCTGGCAGCTGCCAAGCATCCCCAGCTTCCAGAACTGTTGTTCTGTTTTTTTTCCTCTCTCAAACTCCAATCAAGTTGTCCTCAAGTTGGTTGCTAAATCTGTTTTCAAATTACTTGGTGTATAAGATGAAGAAGTTAAAGAGGGACTGTGTGTTCCTGGCAACAGTTGCTTCTGAGGAGAAGAGGGAGGCTGGACCTAGGTGGAGCCTGGGGTGAAGGGATCACTCAGTCTAAGGTTTAAGAAGTACTTTTGTAGCCAGGCAGTGGTGGTACATTCCTTTAATCCCAGAACTCTGAAGGTAGAGGCCAATCTGGTCGACAGATGGAGTTCCAGGACAGGCTACAAAGCTACACAGAAAAACTCTGTCTCAAAAATAAATAAATAAATAAATAAAAGAACAAGAAGTACTTTTGTTATGTGTATATTTACTATATTGTATTTTGAAGCAAAAGTGATAACTAATTAAAATTAAATAGGATTCTGGTACATTTTTAAAAGCTGTCTTTAATATTCCACTATTACCTATCATGGTTGTACTTCAGGGTCTTTACTACATCCCAAAGAGCTGGCTACTTTCTCTCTCACTGCTCTGACAAAACACACACACAGTGGTCGCTGGTTACTTCCAACTCTGTTGTTACAAAGGCCCGACAACCAGATATGTGTGGTGTGCACTTGTGTTGGTGAATGTTCTTCTGTGTGTATGTTTATCTTATTGTTTGATGAATAAAGTACTGTTGACCAATAGGGAAGCAAGATAGGTGGGACTAGGAGACACAGAGGATCCTGGGAAGTGTAGGCACAGAAGAGCCATCTTGGGATCCCAGGAAGTGACATACCAGGGCAGAATCAGAATATAAGTAGGGATAAGCATGAAATCACTCTCTTCTCTGCAGACATGCTGAGTCAGTAACCATTAGGATGGGAGAGGAGTAACAGGTTCAAACCCTTTATCCAGTAAGAGAAGACCACGTACAAATACTTAGATTGATAAAAATTGGTTAACAATTAAGTCAGAGCTAGCCAGTAAGAAAACATAGCCACTAGCCAACAGCTTTATACTAATAAAACATCCATATATTTAACTGGGGCAGAGAAGGGTAGCAGGTCGTAGCTGGGCCAAGAAAACTCAGGTTACATACTTGTGACTATAGAACTGGAGTCTGTGGTAAGAAGAGGGCCAGCCTGGGTTATGTAAACATTGATAAAGATTAAAAACAAAATAGTAGCCCTGCGGACCAGCCCATCCAGAGTCTGCCAGCATCCTAGTCCCGCCTCCATTCATGAGAGGAGATAAATGTGGACCTGTTTCCAGCCCACCTTCCGGAGCCCTGCTCAGACACTCCTGAGGCCTGGGGACTGCACATGGGGTAAATTGTCCCAACAAAACAGGCTATCCAGAGTCTGCCAGTGTCCTAGTCCTGCTTCCAATCATGGAAGGAGGTAAGCCTGGGAGTCTTTCCGACCTGCCTTCTGGTGCCCTGCTAAGAACCTCCTGAGGCTTGGGGCCTGCACACAGGGAACCAGTCCTAGCAGAACATACCATCCAGGGTCTACAAACATCCTGGTACTACTCCCACTTCCAGCCACAGGAAGAAGAGACCCATCAGAGTACTGGACCTAATTGCACCCACCAGAAGAGAATCTTGGAACTGATCCCATCAGGAAAGGAAGAGATTCCATCTGCACTCACTGGAATAAGGGATGGGAAATAGAGAATATAAAAACACATTCAAAAGGCCAGGCGGTGGTGGAGCATGACTTTCATGCCAGCACTCAGGAGGCAGAGGCAGGCAGATATCTGTGAGTTCAAGACCAGTCTGGTCTACAAGAGCTAGTTCCAGGTCAGCATCCAAAGCCACAGAGAAACCCTATCTCAAAAAAACAAAAAAAGAAAAAATAACACATTCAACAACAGAAAAACCAATATGACAGCACCAGAGTCTAGGGACTCTACACCAGTAAGACCTGAATATCCAAATGAAGATGAAGCCGAAGAGAATGACCTTAAAAACAACATAGCAAACCTCAACAGGTACAAAAAAATATATAACAACTCCATGTATCTTATCAGACCACCATGATTTAAAGATAGAGTTCAACAACAACACAAACTTCAGGAACCCTACAAACTCATGGAAATTGAATAACACAATATTGCACCACTCCTGGGTCAATGAAGAAATAAAAACAGAAATTACAGACTTCCTAGAATTCAATGAGAATGAAGACACAACATATCCAAACTTATGGGACACTTTGAAAGCAGTGCTAAGAGGAAAGTTCATAGCACTAAGTGCCCACATGAAGAAACTGGAGAATAGTTTACACTAGAGAATTAACAGCACAGCTGAAAGCTCTAGAACACAAAGAAGCAAACTCACCCAGGAGGAGTAGACCCCAGGAAATAATCAAATTGAGGGCTGAAATCAATAAAGCAGAAACTAGGAAAATAATACAAAGAATCAATGTAAGAAGGAGTTAATTCTTTGAGAAAATCAACAAGATAAACAAACCTTTATCCAGACTCACCAAATATCATAATGTGAACATGCGAATTAACAAAATCAGAAATGAAAAGGGGGACATAACAATGGACACTAAAGAAATTCAGAGAATCATCAGGTCTTACTTTGAAAACCTTTACTCCACAAAATTCGAAAATTTAAAGGAAATGGAAGACTTCCTGGATAGATATCACCTGCCAAAATTAAATCAACAACAGATAAGCAATTTAAATAGACCTATGACACCTAAGGAAATAGAAGCAGTCATCAAAAATCTCCCAACCAAAAAAATCCCAGGGCCAGAGGGCTTCAGTGCAGAATTTTACCAAAAATTCAAAGAACAGCTTATACCTCAAAGTATTCCATGCAATAGAAGCAGAAGGGTCTTTGCCAAATTCTTTTTACGAGGCTTCAATAACCTTGATCCCCAAGCCACACAAAGACACAACTAAGAAAGATAACTTCAGACCAATATCCCTCATGAACACTGATGCAAAAATACTCAATAAAATACTGGCAAATCGAATCCAAGAACACATCAGAAAACTCATCCACCATGATCAAGTAGGTTTCATTCCAGGGTTGCAGGGATAGTTCAACATACGAAAATCTATCAATGTAATCCACCATATAAACAAGCTGAGAAGCAAAAATCACTTGAACATCTCACTTGATGCTGAAAAAGTCTTTGACAAAATCCAACACCCCTTCATGGTAAAGGTCTTGGAGAGACCTTGGATAATAGGAATATTCCTAAACATAATAAAAGCTATATATAGCAAACCAACAGCCAACATCAAACTAAATAGACAGAAAGTCAAGGTGATTCCGCTAAAATCAGGAACAAGACAAGGCTGTCCCCTCTCTCCATACCTCTTCAATATTGTACTTGAAGTTCTAGCTAGAGCAATAAGACAACAAAAGATCAAGGGGATACAAATTGGGAAGGAAGAGGTAAAACATTCACTATTTGCAGATGATATGATAGTTCATATAATTGACCCAAAGAACTCTACCAGGGAACACTTACAGCTGATTAACACCTTCAGCAAAGTGGCAAGATACAAGATCAACTCAAGAAAATCAGTAGCTCTACTATATATAGACCATAAGAGGGCTGAGAAAGAAATCAGAGAAATATCACCCTTTATAATTGCCACACACAACATAAAATACCTTGGGGTAACGCTAACCAAACAAGTGAAAGACCTGTATCTCAAGAACTTTGAGTCATTAAAGAAAGAAATTAAAGAAGCCCTCAGAAAATGGAAAGATCTCCCATGCTCTTGGATAGGTAGGATCAATGTAGTAAAAATGGCAATCCTGCCAAAAACAATCTACAGACTCAATGCAATCCCCACCAAAATCCCAGCAAAATTCTTCACAGACCTTGAAAGAATAATTCTCAACTTTATATAACAAAACAAAAGACTCAGGATAGGCAAAACAACCTTACTCAACAAAGCAACATCTGGAAGCATCACCATCCCTGACTTCAAGCTCTATTATAGAGTTATAGTCCTGAAAACAGCTAGGTATTGGCACAAAAATAGATAGGTAGACCAATGGAATCGAATTGAACACTCTGAGATTAATCCACAAACCTATGAACAGCTTATTTTCGACAAATAAGATAAAATTACACTATGGAAAAAAGATAGAATCTTCAACAAATGGTGCTGGCATAACTGGATATTGGCATGTAGAAGACTGCAGATAGATCCATGTCTATTGCCATGCACAAAACTTAAATCCAAATGGATCAAAGACCTCAACATAAATCCAGCCACACTGAACCTGTTAGAAGAGAAAGTGGGAGGTACCCTTGAACTAATTGGTACAGGAGACTGCTTCCTGAACATAACACCAGTAGCACAAACACTGAGATGGACAATTAATAAATGGGATCTCCTGAAACTGAGTAGCTTCTGTAAGACAAAGGACACAGTCAACAAGATAAAAGGGCAACTGACAGATTGGGAAAAGATGTTCACTAACTCCACATCTAACAGAGGGCTGATCTCCAAAATTTACAAAGAACTCAAGAAGCTATTCTCCAAAACACCAAAGGACCCAATTAAATAGTGGGGGACTGAACTAACTAGAGAATTCTCAATAGAGGAGATTAAAATGGCTGAGAGACACTTGAGAAAGTGCTCAATTTCCCTAGCTATCAGGGAAATGCAAATCAAAACAACTCTTGAGATAACATGTTACTCCTGTCAGAATGGTTAATATCAAAAACACCAATGACAGAGGAGATGTGGAGAAAGGGGAACACTCCTCCACTGCTGGTGGGAGTGCCAACAGGCACTTTGGAAATCAGTATGGAGATTCCTCAGGAAAATGGGAATCAGTCTACCACAAGACCCAACAATTCCACTCTTAGGCACCCAAAAGATGCATATTCATACAACAAGGATATCTGTTCCACTATGTTCATAGCAGTATTATTTGTAATAGCTAGATCCTAGAAGCAACTTAGATGTCCCACAACTGAAGAGTGGATAGAGAAAACATGGTACATTTACACAATGGAGTACTATTTAGTGGAAAAAATGAATGGGATCTTGAAATTTGTAGGCAAATGGATTGCCCTAGAAGAAACCATCCTGAGTGAGGTAACTCAGTCACAAAAAGAGAAACATGGTATGTACTCACTCACATATGGATTTTAGACATGAAACAGGGGAGTTCCAGCCTACAATCCCACTTGACTGTGCCCTTTGTCTTACAGTAGCTTCTCCATTTCAGGAGATCCCATTTATTAATTGTCTATCTCAGTGTCTGTGAAGTTAAACACTGAGCCAAACTCCTGGAATCCAGTTGCAGAGAGGGAGGAGTAATGAGCAGCAGGATCAAGAACATACTGGAGAAAACCCACACTAATAGCTGACCTGAACAAGGGGGAGCTCATGGACCCTAGACTGAGAGCTATGAAACCAGCATACAACTGACCCTGACCCCCTGAATGTGTCTCTCAGTTAGGAGGTCTGCACAGACTATGGGGCCTCTGGCAGTGGATCAGTATTTATCCCTAGTATAAGGATACTCTCTCAGCTTAGACACACGGGGGAGGGCCTAGGCCCTGCTCCAAATGATACGATAGACTTTGAAGATCCTCATGGAAGGCCTCACTCTCCCTGGGGAGCAAAAAGGAGATGGGATAGGGAGTTGGTGAGGGCAGAGTAGTAGGGGAGAGGGAACTGGCATTGACATGTAAAACAAGATTGTTTCTAACTTAAATAAAAATAATAGCAGAAAATCCAGAAAAAATGGCTACTGTTACAATATTTTCACCAAAGAATAAAGATATACAACCCCCTCACAGCATGCGTGCGCGCGCGTGCGCGCACACACACACACACACAAACTAGCACTCACCCATATATCTCAGTGATGTTTTTCCCATACTTATTTCTGTACATAAGTGTAGACCACATTTTCTTTTAGGCATTACATAATCATCTCATGGCCATTTTGGGTTAGAAATAACCCTGACCCAGTAACCATGGCAATAAACTAAGTAGAACAATTCAATGAATGGTATATGTATATGACAACAGCAACAGATCAATGACAATGGTAATTGACACTTTGGAATAGGAGATGAGAAGATGAGGAGGAGGTTACAGGATCCTCACATGAGATTCTAGTGGTTTCTCCCTCCCACCAGACAACTCCCTCTTAGGTTAGATGTGGGTAGTAGTGGTTCAAGAGGATGCTGTGACAGATTGCTGGGGCCTAGAGGCTTCATTAGAACAGCTATTAAGGCCACAGGCAGACAGACAGATAGAAGGCAAACGTGTGGCAGAGGCTCTGAGAAGAGTGCTTAAGACAACACAGTGGGGTCTGTGAAGAGAATTGGAGCCCTTGTGGCAAAGGAGGGGGCTTCTTTTTCTGGCCTTTTAGAACGGGGAGGTTCACAGCAAGAACCTGCAGCCAGGCTCTCTGACTCTCAGCAGTAGACAGGGAAGGGGTGGGGAGTGGGTGGTATGGGTATCAATACTCCTTTGATGATAACTCACTCCCCAGGTGGATGTGTCTTCCCAATCTGCCTGGCTCAGAGTGATTAGACAATGTCTCCATAGAGTCACTTGAGAATCTGTGAGAGGGGCAGAGTTTCTGTAAATGCTCATTTCTAAGGTCACATTGTTGCACTTTTCATCTGCAAGTGATCTCTGGAAATGTTATTGCATATGGGAAATGGATGTATTACCATACACTCATCATGTACAATAAGGTACAACTTGGCAATGATGATGAGCTGTTTCTGTGAGTAACCCTTCACCGGTGCTGTTATAAGCAACTCAAAGTAAACTCACTAGTTCACCAAGTTGAACCTACATAGGATCATTACTTTGGTCTATCTTTAATACCCTATCAGGGGTAATTAGACATTTGTTCATATGCAACAGTGAATATGAAGAGTTTAATGATCAAAGAAAGAATGTATACTCCTGAACAAATCTGGGCTTCAAAACAAAAAGAAATGAACAAAGGAACTTCAGAGTAATAGGTATCACATAAGCAGCCAAGCTTGCTGCTGTGACAAAAGGAAGTTTCCATCCCCTGTGGTCTGTGCTTTCCCCTTCAAAATTTTTAAAGCACTTATTATAAGCTTAGACCTCAAGGTAAATCTTACAAAGGATGACTTTCCCAGAAAAAAAATCCAGTTATGGTTCAGCCAATATGAGTTGTGTCAGAGAAACTTAATAATGAATGTAAGTGAATATGTCTGTCAAGGTTTGGGGAAGACACTCCTCCACATGTACCCATAGAATACCAAGTTCCACAAGAGAATCTGAAGGACTTTACATTCACTCTGAAAGAATGTAAAATTTGTTAAATCATGAAAAGAATATATTGTCTCAAGAATTTATCAACAGCACGTAACTACAGCTCTTTGTTCCCTACCCACACCCAAAGAAGTAATCATTTAAGCCCAGAGTTGCCTGGCATTAGGGCTCATCCTAGTTTCATTTCTATTGCTGTGATGAAATATCCTGACAATAAGCAACTCAGGGAAGAAGGGGGTTAATTTAGCTTACAATTCCAAGTCCCAGTCCATAATTTTGAGGAAGTCAAGACAGATTTGAAGCAGCTCATCATGTTACACACATGGTCAAGAGTACAGAAGAATAGGGCAGGGCGTTGGTGGCACACGCCTTTAATCCCAGCACTCGGGAGGCAGAGGCAGGCGGATCTCTGTGAGTTCCAGGACAGCCTCCAAAACAATACAGAGAAACCCTGTCTTGAAAAAACAACAAAAAAAGGAGAGTACAGAAGAATAAACATGTTTGCTTGCTTGCTGGTTGGCTGACTGGCTGGCTTGGTGACTACACCAACTCTCCTCATTTCACTTTTAGACAGTTCAGGGCCCAGCCCATGAAGTGGCAGGTGGGCCTTCTTATATCTATTACCAATCAAGACAGTCCCCACCATGATCTAGAGACTTCTCATTATGCTAGGTGACTCTAGGCTGTGTCAAGCTGACCATTAAAACCCACCTGCCCACAGCTGGCTGCACAGGAGTTTAAACCAGGACAAGAAACTCTGTAGTAAGGTTGGCCAATTAGCTTTTCCTTCATCAGAGTCTACAGATAAGAAGGTGGCTTGAAGACAGGAAGCTGCATTGAATAGAGAACTTCTTTCTTCTTCAAGACATGCAAATCTTACATGTGAGTGAGGGTCAAGGTCATAGGAAAGGCATCCTGGAGGTGTCATAGTCCAGACCCCATGTTGCTCTGAGTACACACACCTGCAGCAGACTCTTCTGTAAAGGAAATGAGAAGCCCCTGATGAGTTTGTCTGTGAATCTCTAACCCCCTAACAGACACCCCCAGGTGCCCAGATTCCAAAAGAATGAAAGGGGCCATGCTCATTTACTCCAGAAAAGTTCACAGGACATCAGAGAGCCACCAACATATCACAACAAGACTATGATAACATACCATGATCAAGGAAATTTACAAAAAAAAGAGTTTATTGGGGTTTATGGGTCTAGAGGGCTAGAGTCCATCATGGCACAAAGGCATGGCGGCAGCAGGTGCCTGGAGTTGGAAACTGAGAGCTCACGTCTTGAATTACAAGCATGAAGCAGAAAGAATAAAGTACAGATGGGATGGGACTATAAACACTTGAAGCCCACTACCAGTGACATATTTCTTCCTGCAAGACCTCACATCCCAAAGGTTCCATAGCCTCCAAATAGGGACCCGGAATTCAAACCTCTGCCTCTACAGAGGACGTTTTCACTCAGACTGCCACACATCTCCTCTCTATATCCTTGGAATCCCATATTCCCTCCCTCACCCCCTGCTGCCCAGCAATCAAGGACTGTCCCAGCTTCTGCTACAACTGTATGTCTCTGTAAATTATCCAGAGACTTAAAACACTTGAACCACATCATAAGTTTCCTCTGAATCTTGATATCAACCAACATCGGCCCCAAATCTCCTTCCCTTAGTGAACACACGTCTTACACTCTTGGAAGAGGAGCAGCTAAAACCATCAGGCCCACAATATAGGCAAGGATCCAGTACAGCTAGAAGAAAGATCCAAGTCAGGAAGCAGAAATCTATGCTCTTACAACTAAATAAACCGACACTGAGACCCAGGGTAGCAGCATAAGATTGAAGTTTGAAAGGGAAACTTAGAGAGTCTCTTCAGAACTCCAGCCAGACTACTGAGTATTAATCACCATAAAATAATTGTCTGCTGCTGGGAGAGGGACAGGAGTGCATGTGAAGACTGTCTTTGCAGTTCTGACTGACAAAGGAAGCCTAACATGAGCAGTGGAACAAGAAAGATAAGAACAGTCCTAAAGACAGTCCACCCCCCACCCTAATGCCGGTAAATCTGGGAGAACCCAAAGCTGATTGCCAATGGAAATCAGTCACAGGAATAGCAAAATGCATACCCAGCTCAATTGCTGACCAGGCAGACCCCTCACCCCTTACTTAATAGAAATCTGCTAGAAGGAGAGTGTCTCTTTTTTCTTGGTATTGTCTCCACAATATCCTGAAAAAGCTCCTTAAGGAAAGTTCACAGTTTATGGGTGTAGTCCATCATGGCAGGGGAGACCTGGCAGGAGGAGCAGGAGGTGTCTGAACACAAGCAAAGAGAGAAGAATGCTGGTGCCCAGTTCATTTTCTCCTTTTTATTCTGTCCATAGCCCATGGAATTGTGCCACCCACACTCAGGGCAGAGCTTTCATCTTCATTTCGGTTTCTGTTGAAGAGCCCTTGTGGACAGAGGCCTTATAGAAAGAGCTCTCATGGACAGAGGCTTCATGGAAAGAGCCCTCACAGACAGAACCCTCATGGACAGAGCTCTCTTGGACAGAGCCCTTCTGGACAGAGCCAGAGGCATGTTTCATTCTGGTTCTGATCTAGTCAAGTTTGCAATGAAGACTAACTTTGACAAAAAAAAAAAAAGCCCATTTCCAGATTCATGTCATTCTATCTGGCTTTTACTATCCTTAACATGATGTTTACCTTTGCATGGGAAGTAAAGTGCCATGCCCCTCCCAGCCAAACAAGCAAACTAAAAAAGACTAAAAACAAATTCTACCATGGAACAAATGAATCTGAGATGAGGCTAGAGCTCAGTGGTAGTTTCTACGTAACATGCCTGGAAGAGGGTGGGAGGGGTGGGGTTGGGTCCTTGGCACTGGACATGAAGATAGGAAGAAAGAGGGTAGAAGGGAAAGGAAGAGAGAAGAGGGTTTGGGAGGAGGGGAGTGTCAGATGCCCATTCTATAAGAGAAAGTCAGATATTAATTTCTGATATGCTCATCAGAGGCCCCCATGGAGTAGACATGATGAGCTGAAAAGAAGTTACCCAAACTGAAAAGCAACTTGAAATAAAAAGCAAACATCTGAAGAAAACCTTCCAGATCCCTGGGACATCTCAAGGTATCTCTCACAGCAAAAAGATAGTTGTTTATTCCTTCCTCCCAGAGGGTTTTGACTTCATTGTGTATATTTTTTCATTTTTATAGCCTTTCTGCTAGGTCCTCTAGTTGCCTCTCTTCCTATCTCAGATACTATCAGGACATTCTCTCTCTCTCTCTCTCTCTCTCTCTCTCTCTCTCTCTCTCTCTCTCTCTCTCTTTCTCTCTCTCTCTCTCTCTCTACAGCAGAGTTGTAAAGAGAGTGCATTGTGCTGCAGACCCTCCTCTTTGCATCTACAAGATTAAGCTTATGGTCCGACCTAGTGCCTCCATGCCCTTTGGCATGTGGACCAGGCTAAGCTAGATCATGTGGTACGAAGGCCTGTAAGAGACAGAAATCCCTTTGTTCTTAGGACTTGAAGGGAAGGCTCTCTCTTTTTCTTTAGAGCCAACATCATCTTCTATATGGTGGCTATGTCTCCTAGCAATATGATACCACAGTCTCCTCTTGACATAACAATATCCCACTATGGTACCAGATTGAGACAGCACAATCCACCATAGTGAAATCATCATGTTCCTTCATAGCAATGTCCCATTATGATACCAAACTGCTACACTGGTATATCAGAATATTTATTGTAGCATTGCAAAGCTTCACAATACCATGACAATGCCCTACTGACTTATCAAAATGCTCAGATGTGATACCAGAGTGCCTAACTGTGCTATCGCAATGCCACATTGTCAGATTATAATGTTCACTTGTTATAGCACAATATCTCATTGAGATATTAAAGTACCCCATTGACAGCACAATGGTCCATTGTGACACCACAAGTCACCTATGACATAACTATGCCCCACTGACATAGCAATGCTCCCTCATGACATCACAATGTTTAACTGTGACTTCATAAAGCAAAGTTATTGCATTATAATGCTCAAGTAGGCCATCACAATGGCCTATTGTATCATCACAATGACTCATAAATGACACCTCAGTGCATTCATTGTGGCATCACAACACTTTAATGTGACACCACAATAATGCATGTGATTTCAGAATTCATCATTGTTACCTCACAATGCCTCATAGTGACATCACAATGGCTCTATTGTGCCTTTTCAGTTCTGACTGAGACATCACAATGTGCCATTCTGACAACAGTATAATGTTTGCTTGACATCACAAGCCACCACTGTGATATAACACCCCCAATTTACATGAAAATGCTGCATTGTGACAGTCCAGTGGTCCATTGTGACATCGCAAGACAAAACAGTACCATGAAGTTGCACTGTGACTGCACAATGCCACATTGTCTCATCAAATGCCCCATTGTAACACCACAGTGATGCTTTTTGAAATCAGATGCTGCATTATAGTGTCACCATGCTTAAACTAATGACAGTATCACCATGACATCAAAATAAACAACTCTGTCATCACAGTGCGAATTTTGGCATCACAAGTCTCTTTTGTTCACATGCTATATTAATCCTCACAAGGCCCCAGCAGGGAACATTATAACATAAACAATGCCCCATTTTAATGCTACAGTGTGAATCTGTGACATGACAAAGCCCAATATGACATCACAATGTTTCATCGGTATGTCACAATGATCTTCTGTGTCATCACAATATAGCATCTTAATATCATATGTATGTCATTGTGCCATGACACTGTGAAATGTGGCATGCAAAGGCCCCATTTGGCCTCATAATGTGCCATTGTGATACCACTAAACAAAGCACTATTCTGTCAACATGAAACTCCATTGAGACATCAGATGTTCCATTGTGACATTATGATGCTCAATTACAACACCACAGTATTCTGTGTAACATCACAAAGGTGAATTTTGAGGATTTAATGCTCCATTTTGCTTTTGTAATGCCCCATTGTAGTACAACAATGCTGTATTGTGATACCACCATGAATACTTCTTACAACACAATATACTATTGTGGCAACATAATGCTCTATTGTGAATCATAATGCCCCATTGTGGCATCATGATGCTGTTTTGACATCATGCTTCTGAACTGTGATACCACAATGCCCATTGTGATATAATAATGCTTCATTGTGACATAACAATGCTGGATTATGACATCACAGGACTAAATTGCTATATTAAATGGTCATAACAGTGTTCCATTTTACAATTACAGTGCTAAATTGTGACATCACAATCCTCATTATGATGTCAGAATACCCAATTTTTCCAGGTTGTATCATCACAACCAGTGTGATACAAAAATGTTTTTATTATTACATAATACGTAGTTGTGACACCACAATGCACCACTGTAATATCATAATACCCATTGATGCTCCCAATTCCATTGTGATACAATACCCCATTGTGATGTCACTCTGCTTTACAACATCACAATGCTCCATGTTCACTGTACAGTGTTCCCTTGTGACATCAAAATGCACACTATGCAATTATCATGTGAATTGTGGCATCACAATGCTAGGGACCTGAAAACCCATACTCCTTCAGCGCTTACTCTGGTAAGTCTCCCCTTCAGGGTAATCTCATGGCAGCTCCTTTCCATCAACCTGCACTTAAGTTTTAGCACATTCAGCCTCTAGTCTTCTTCTCTGAATTGTGCTTGTATTCACTGAGGCAAACCTAAACTTATTCCATCTCTTGAATTCTGCTTGTAGCCACCAAAAGTTTAAATCCACTTATTCTAATGGTTTTAGGCTGTTGCTGTTATTTTCTCTGTGAATTTAGGTCTCATGTTGCTAAAAATCTTTTTTACTACTATCTTCTTGTTTGTAGGCTATTTATTCTTTTTCACATGCCCACATTCCCAACTGAGATTATTTCCGTTAAGCTAATGGAACTCCCTTTAGAATTTCCTATGGAGAAGATGAATATATCAGTGCTAGATTCTTATTATTTTGTAGTGAGAAATGTCTCCATTTGTTTTGAATTTTTGAACATTATTTTGTTAAATAGCATTGAAAGTTTGGGGGATATTTTTATTTTTGGTTCTACAAATATTTCATTCATTTTCTTGTTTCCAAACTGGATAGGAAGTAAGTTGTCAGTTTTATCCTTGCTCCTTTCAAGCTGGCATTTTTTGTTAAACTTTTGAGATTTTTCTGTCTTTGGAGTTTAGCAGTTAAACATAATGTGCCTAGGCATGGCGTTCTATGCAATTATTTGAGTCAGTTATCATTGAGGTTCTTTTTACTTTTGTTTTGTTTTTGTTTATCTATTTTTATGTGTATGGCTATTTTGTCTGCATATGTTATCTATGCACCAGATGTGTGTTTAATGCCTGCAGAGGCCAGAAGAAAGCATCAGAGCCCTTGGAACTGGAGTTTCAAACAGTGGTGAGCTGCCCTGTGTGTGGTAGGAGTCTAACCCAGGTCCTCTGGCAGAACAAGGGCTCCTAAGCAATGAGCCATCTCTCCAGATCTCACTGAGTTACTGATAAGTCAAATAACATCTGCAATCTGATTTGGAGTCCTGACTTTTGTTTTCAAATGTGATTTCTGGGTTTTCCCATGCTCTCTGGGTTTCCAGTTATGTACTCCCACATGCCCCCTCGGTTGTTTCTGTTCACATGGGAGCCTGTGTGTCTCTTTGTTCGTTATCACTTCATTCTTCACACACTTTTCTATCTACTCTGAAGTTCTTTGCACTTACCAATCCTTTTTATTGTGTCCATTCTGAAATTAGTTACTTTATCTGTGTTTCTTATTTCAAATACTGTGTCTTGTTATTTTTACGACAGTCATTTGATCTTGATTTCATTTACTAAGATCATAGTTTCTCACTGAAATTTTATGTTTCACCTTTATTTCGTTTTATTGTCAAATAGTAAGCAGCTTTCTAAAGTCTTTGCCAGCTTTTTGTTTTCAGCTGTTTTATCACTGGACATTTTTTTCTTGCATTTTCCAGCCTTGCTTACCTACTTGGGATGCTATGGATAAGACTTCATTATAGCATTCTACTTTGAAAAAGTAATGGAAAGAAGGCTCAGAGAGTAAGACCTCACACTAAGCATGCAGAAGGCCTGAGTTCAGTTCCCAACACCCACATCAGGTGGTTTACAACTCCAGCTCCAGGGTATCTGACGCTCTCTTCTGACTTAGAAAGGATCTGTGTTCACAGGAACATACTTCAACAGACACAACACACAGCCATAATTTTTTAAAAAATTAAAAATCTAAGAAAAAAGAATAGTGACTTTTTCCTGAATGACAGTTAGGTCATTTTGCTACAAGTAAAGCCCTGCTAGTAGATTATGCTAAGTAGGCTTTACTTCAATTTTTTAACCAAATACACACGTTATTCCCAATATAGCATCCACTTTACAGAGTTTCAAATAAATGGCCCAGCAGTTCATGCATTTCACAAAGCAACAATCATTCTTTCAAACAAATAATCATCTTCTTTCACTCCTGGCCTCTACCAATAAGTGTGCTGTTCTTTAACTAGCCTAAATCGTGTGTGGTTGACATATCCAGGGAGGGACCATTGATAGCTGTAAAGATTGCCACACCTACCAGAACTTTCTCCATAATTCTGTGGACAATTGCATCCCATTTGAGGGGGGAGTATTTATACTTTCTTTCCTTGACTTTTTTCTCAAGGAATCTAGACCTTGAATCCGGGGCCTCACACATATTAAACCCATGCTCTATCATTGATCCCCTAAATTTGTTTTCCTAACTACTTAAAAAACATAAAGGATACATTTTTTTAAAAAATTCAGATTGAAGAGAAATAAAACTTGTTACAAATAAGAACATGCACTACCCTGTCTTGTTTCTCTTCCATTCCCTACCCTGTCTGCATTCACAATAAGAGGAGTTACAATGAACCTTACGAAGGATGAATGTCAAATTCTGCAGTAGAATTAAACATAACAACCTCCCAGGAATAAAGTAAATAACACTTGACTTTAATGAGCAGCTCATGTGAGGATAAAACCCAGGCTGGGTCTTAAAGCTAAGGTTTTAAATTAAAACTAAACATATACCAGTACATAAGCCAGAAAATATAGGTATCTGAAGATGCCCTAAGGCATCATGATGGAAATGTGCCACTTAACTATCCAACAGGAAAATTCTAGACTTTTCCTCTTGTTTCCTCCATCTGAATTCTGTGCAGAATTCTCGACATGAAAATGCCGAGTTTATAGGAAGGTGGCTATATTAGTCGGGGTTCTCAAGAAGACTTTATGGGTGGGTTATTAGATTGGCTTACAGGCCTGGGCAATCCAACAATGGCTGTCTCACAATGGAGAGGTCTAGAAGCCAGTAATTGTTCAGTCCACAAGACTTAAAATCTCAGCAGTTTCAATCTGGCCCTGAAGCCCTGGGGGATTCCTAAAGCCCTGGTCTTCATTCTATTTTGAAATCCCAAAGAGGCTGGTTCTAATATTGGTGAAGGAATGCTGCAGTAAGTGGCTAGATGGACTTGCCCGTGAAAGCTAAGGCAAGAAGGCAAAAGCAAAGTTTCCTTCTTCTACATCCTTCTGTCTGGGCTGCCACCAGAAGGTGCTGCCCACAATTAGGGCTGGCCTTTCTGCCTCAAAGAATCTAGTCAAAAATATCCCTCATGGGAGTGTCCAGATAGTCAAGTTGACAACCAAGATTAGCCACCACTGTGGCAATATCCAGAAAGTCAAGTTGACAACCAAGACTAGTCACCGCAGTGGCAATATATAAACAAAAGAAGCACTCAGCTTCTGTCATGGAACCATGAGTGGTCAAGCAGAAGCATTGAAACTAGAGCTTCAGATTCCCCGGAGATACCTGGGATGATAGGGTACTTTAATTCCTCTTTATTTTTCCTTGTGGTGACTTTTCTGAGAAGTTTATAACTAAGTTTCACTATCAGTTTGTTTTCCTGAAGAATAAAAGACGGTTAATATCAGCTACTGGACCTACAGAAGTAAGTGTATGTTCTCAAGGTGAGGGCATGGCATGGGCTGAAGAGGTAATTCAGCAGCAAGAACTCTTGCAGAGGGGCCCAGCTTGGTTTCCAGCGTGCACATAGGGTAGAGGGAGGGGTTTCACAGCCTTCTGTAATTCCAGCCTTATGTTATCTGACACCTTCTTCTGGCATCAGCACAGATGTGGGTACACTTATACACATACACATGCATTCATGCACATGTGTATATATATATATATATATGTATTAACATATACACAGATTTAAAATTGGAGCTCTTTAAAAACAAAGAGCAAAACTCGCCCGGTGTTGGTGGCGCACGCCTTTAATCCCAGAACTCGGGAGGCAGAGGCAGGCGGATCTCTGTGAGTTCGAGGCCAGGCTGGACCGACAGCCTCCAAAACAGAGAAACCCTGTCTTGTAAAAACCAAAAAAAAAAAAAAAACAAAAAAAAAAACAAAGAGCAAAACTCTGTATCAGAGTTCTTTCCATGGCATGTATAGAGCTCTGGTTCAATCCCAAGACTAAAAACTAAAAGAGTGATTTAAAAGAAGTACCTGATTGCTGGTAACTAAAATCCTTTTGACTGATATGCCTTATTTGAGTTACCCACCTCGAATGCCTATTCCTGATAGTGAACTTGATGTCTATAACCATCCTGGAGCCTTCAACCAGTGACTAATGGAAGCAGAGGCAAACACCCACAGTTAAATACTGAACAGAACCCAAGGAACCCAGAGACACAGAGAGAGGAGCGAAGAGCAAATTGGCAAAGAATGGGCCGGCAAAACCAGCAGAGACAGCTGATCCAAACAGGGGAGAGCTCTTGGACCCCAGACCGACAGCTGGGAGGCCAGCATGGGACCGATCCAGACCCCATGAATGTGAGAGTCAATGAGGAGGCCTAGGCTACCTATGGGGTCCTGAGCAGTGGATCAGTGTTTATCCCTCGAATACTAACAGATATCGTGTGTCCATAACACAAAGAGGGTTGCTCTCTCTGCCTGGACTCTTAGGGAAGTGCCTGGACCCTACCCTGAATGAAATGATAGACTCTAGATATCCCCTATGTGGAAGGAATTGGCAATAGGGTGGGAGGATGGAGGGGGGATGGCGGGGGGGGGTGGGAGGAGGGGAGGGAAAGGGAACTGGGATTGACATGTAAAACAAGCTATTTAAAATAAAAAGAAATGTAAAAAAAAAAAGAAGTACCTGATTGCTGGTAACTAAAACAGTTTTGACTGATATGCCTTATTTGAGTTACCCAGCTGTTGGTTAATTTGTAAAATGAGATGAAAGAAAATAATACCATTTTTTTTACTTTATCACCAATTGTGCATTTCAAGTGGATGAGCAAATCATTCTCATCCTAAGCATGCTGGCCATCACTCTGTGAATAGGATAGGAGAAGTCTGTGCCTGCCACATGCCCAGTGACATATAGATAAAAATCTACCAGAAGCCTTCCCTAAGCACTTCTTTGTGCAAAACAAGAGTGTGATTTAACTCTTGTCATTCAATAGTTCCAAACTTTGACACATCATCCACTTAGAAATGTAAATAAATGTTGATCATATGCACAGCTGAACACTGGAGAAGTAAACATTCCATTAAATGCATTGAATGAAGGAAACATTGAAGGATTTGATGGTGTCGCTCTGGTTATTGACTGTTAATCTCTTTCTACCTGCAACCTTGGAGCATAATGAGAACAAGAACTGGGAAGTATCATGGTCTGCAGCACACAGAACCTGCAGAAACCATGTCAAATCAATAAAAAACATGCTTCCATTATCTACTTATTATCTCACTTAGAAATTTCTATTTGTTTATTTTGTGACTGATTGTTTTGCCTGCATTTGTGTGTGTATACTACATTATGTACTTCTGGTGCCTTCAGAAGTCTGATTAGGATGCCCAATACTCTGGAACTGAAGTTATAGACCTTTTCAGGCCACCATGTGGGTGCTGGGAACCAAACACAGGTCCTCTGCAAGAGCAACAAATGCTCTTAATCACTGAGTCATTTCTCAAGCCCCTCGTTATTCCATTTTAATCCCAACATTCCCCTGTTAGGTAATCTTCATGTCTGTCTTTTCAATTACAAAATTGGCACTCTAGATATTAATAGCCTCCTTTGACCAGTGTCTATACCTGTGAATGAGTTGGCAGCATTCTCTCAACTGGGGCTGCTCTCATATCAGGCTGACTCATTAGGCAGCAAATGCAAAGGCTGGGAAGTAAAACAGGATCTAGACTTGCCATTGAGAATCAAGGTAGAAATGGCCAGTCACATGCCTCCCAAGAGGCAAAATGAGGAAAAATTCATGAAGTATGTTAGATTTCCAAAGAATTGTAAGAGATAAAGGAAAACAGAGAGTATAACCATGGAGTTATGTGTAGAACACACATTTGGGTAATATAAGGAAGTCAATGGGTTCTCTTCTCAGTGAAAAGACTTGGAGAGAGAAGGCATACAGAAGCATATCTTGTAAAGAACTATGAGATCCAAAATGAGAATCTTCAGAATTTCTGTGTAAAATAGTTTGCAAGAAGAAAAGACAGGTGAAAAACATAACCCGTCAGAGTAAATAATACATAGTTGCACACTTGTGGCTAAGTCATCATTCCATTACCTTAAACACGATGGGGTGTGGAGCAGAGCTTTAGCAACCACCACCTTAGCCACCAACAGGTTCATAGCAATGCACTCAGACCCTCTCCACTGTACGGAACTCCAAACTACAGTTGCAAAAAGAAAAGCAATTAGAGCAGTGCAGGATAATTTTCTCAACTAAGGCTGGTGTATTGCTTTGGGCTCATCCTTGTTTTTAACAATTTCTTTCAACCTGGCTTATAATTATGCGACTACAGTATCCACTAGAATCAATTGGTCTTCCAAACCCAAACACGTTTATCTTTATCTAAATGTAATTTATCTGAAATGCCATGTTTGTGAGAGCATTATATAGTACTTGTATAGGCTTCTATTTTCTTCTTAAATAATGAAACACCCTAATGGAATATATTCCCTCCAAATAAATTTTAATGAGCACTTATTTGCCCAAATTGTCCTTTCTCTGAATGGCAGAAAATTTAATATGAACTTCAAATTATCAGGAGCATTTTTTTTACAATGGGCTTTAGGAATAAATCATGCAAAGACAAATTCTTTCCCTACACCCTCCTAAGCTATGATGGCTTCAGTAGTTACTTTCTACCAGATGCAAAGTGGGTGTCAGGGTCTTATCTTACATCTATATAGCAAAATGTCACCGCAGGAATCATGTCAAGGTGTAAGACATTAGGAGAACTTGAAGTGAACAAGGAAGAAGCCAGATTGCTACAAAGGGCATACATCCCCGACAATGCAAGTGTCTGCTAGATAGTTTTAAAAGTTCCATGCACTGAATCATTGTCTTTCCTTAGGAAGACAGCAAATGGGAGGCATTATTCTGTATCCTGGATGGACTAGAGAGTGTGAGCCTCACTGTGCAGCAAGACTTCGAGTGGAGACAGATGGAGAGCTTGACTAAGTACCTTCCAGAGGAGAGTTCAAGTCAGAACAAAATTATGAGTCAGTGGAGCAGGAAGGGGAACGTGAGAGTGCCCCTCAGACGGCAGAATGCACATTAATTGCTCCTATGGATTTTCTCTGCATCTGAAACGCTGCCGAAGGGAGTCGTTGCCATTTCTGAATCTTTTTTTTTTTTCTTTTTCTTTCTCTCTCTCTTTTTTGGAACAGAAATGATACTGAAAGGAATCATTTAGTTCAGTTCAAGGAATACATAACCGTATCTCACAGAGGCTTTGGAGTATAAAATCAACAACTGCAGAGATGTTTCCATTTATCAGGGAGTTTCTCTCTAGCATGGGGGCAGGGGCTCAGTAAACTCACCAGTCAGTGACAGACAGTCAGATTCTTCTCTCTTAAACAGTGTCAGATGGGTGAGTGCCTCAAGGGGTAAACACACATCAAGTTCTTGCTCTTGCTATCCATAGGAGGCTTCTAGATTTAGCCAGTGAACAAAGGCCCTACACTATAATGGCTGCCCCACTCCCTAGCACAATACTTCCACAAAGCCAATGGATATCCTAAAATGTCTCTTTCCTGGAAACAACAAAAAGAATTAAGGCAGCTAATGGGAAAGGGGGACTGGATGGGGAGGTGAAAGAAAGTAGGGGATTGAGGGATATGCTCAATATATAATATATATTTGTATGAAGATTTCCATCACATAGTGTCATGAGCAATGACTACATACAATGAAAGGATTTGGGGGTGGCACTCTCAAGTCCCCCATCCTACTCCACTGACTCATTATTTTGCTCTGATTTGAACCCCCCTCTGGAAGGTACCTAGCCAAGCTCTCCGTCTGTCTCCACTTTAAGTCTTGCTGCATAGTGAGACCCATACTCTCTAGTCCATCCAGGATACAGAATAATGCATTCCATTTGCTATCTTTCTAAGGAAAGACAATGATTCAATGCATGGAACTTTTAAAAATATTTAGTAGCTCAAGTTAAAACAAAACAATGTGAAGATACCATAATCACTGGAGTGTAGCATAGCAAAGGATAGATATGTGAACCCATGGGGTAAAATTCTAATCTTAAATTCTTTTAAAACTCTGCCTCCTATAAACAAAATAAAAATATCATATCCATCTTGAAGGCAGGTGGAAGATTCAAGAAAACAATATGACTTCTTGGCACATCTTCCTAGTCTCCACCAGCTCCATAGCAAGCAGGTTTTGGCCCTTCTCTACCTCATGAAGCCTTTGAACTTGCCTGACTGTCCTGACAATTCTGTCAAGGATTAGCCCTCCACCCATAGAAATGATTTCTAATCATAATCATTTCTAAATGATTTGAACATGGAATCTCAGAAAGGATGTAGAAGATGGAATTATTTAGTCATATAAGGAGAAAGTGAGACAAAATAGTAGATGTAATAAAAATTCTTTTGTAACCAATAATGACAATGTGTCACCTTTTAATTTAGATATACTAATAATAATTCCTATTTTAAAACATAACATTCAATACTCAAACATTAATAGTTGTAGAAAACCTAATTTTTCTAATTTTTAAGTTTAACCCTACAGCAACCAGTATTCACAGTTGATCTCCCATCCAAATGCTAACCAGTGTGGGTCTTGCTTGCCATCTGAGACCAAGTATGTTCAGGGTAGTATGGCTGTAAACAACTTTTTCTTTTTAATTTCATCCTAGCAAATTCAATCTAACGTTCCCAACATGGCACAATATTTCACTACTCATTTTGAGAAGAAGGAATGAAGGCTCTGGGGATTTATGTTGCTTGATCCAGGCTAATGAAGAGCTGATGAAAAAATAAGATTTAAGTAAAAGTTTGGTCCAAATCACATTCGCTTTGCACAATATCTGCCTACTTGAATAAATCTCCCTGGAAGAGGTTCGTCCTAGACTTTTACAGTATACTAGTATGTCTTCTCAACAACTAACATGATTTTGTAGTTCAAGGTAAAGCCAGAACTTAGCCCATTAACTCTTCTTGATCCACACAGCTTCTACCACTTTAAAGCTGTGTAGATATTTCTGTGAAAACCCAGATGTTCACACCAAGAGTCTTGAAGTCACCTCTAAATCTCTCAATCCTCTATCAATGATGAATGCAGATGGCTCAGTGAGCCCACCCCTTAAGAATCTTGCAGTTCTGATTTCACCATGCTAGTGTTAGCCACCACCATATTTTCCCTCTTATTGCAGTAATTTTCCAGAATCCATTTTTGTTGTCTCAAATTGGATCCTAGGAATCATCCATCATATTTGTGAAACAAAAATCCATTCCTCTATTGCCTACATCCTTTCTCCCCAGTCCTCCCAGCAATTTTATGCATTAGACATCACCAGTTAGGTCTACCTATTCCCAAGGTTAGCCTACCCAATGTCCCTTTAGGTCCAGCTTACCAAATCTCATCTGATTGCCAGGCCTATCCGTAACGCACACCCTGGGTGATGTACCCTAGCTGCCCACTTATACATGCTTACCACTGAATCTCCTCCATGCCTTCTGAATATGATCTTCTTTCTTGTGACTTCTCTCCAACTCTTCTTTTTCTCCATGTAATAGAAACAATAGTGGTTCCCCTAAGGATGTTTATATACCAATACTGAAACTTGGGTGTAGGAAAAGAGAGTCTACTGGTGTGACTAAGCTAAGGATAGCAAGATGAGGAAATTACCCTGGATAAATTACTCTCACCCATGGAATCATTGTGGTCCTTATCGAGGACACAAGGAGGCAAGAAGCAGAGTCTGGAGAGTGCAGT
This sequence comes from Mesocricetus auratus, assembly GCF_017639785.1. Taxonomy (NCBI): domain Eukaryota; kingdom Metazoa; phylum Chordata; class Mammalia; order Rodentia; family Cricetidae; genus Mesocricetus; species Mesocricetus auratus. The sequence goes on along the minus strand of NW_024429183.1, from coordinate 10,300,843 downwards.
GATTGGCCAGGAGCCAAGACAGGCAGCAACCTCTAGAAGCTGGATAAAACAAGGGAATAGGTTTTCCCTTAAAGCAGCCAAGAGGAATCCAGCTCTACCAACTTCTTGATTTTAGTCCCTTAAGACCTATTTCAGATTTCTGACTTCCATAACTGTAGGATTCTCGATATGCTTCATGATAAACCGCTATGTGTATTGTTATTGAAGTCACCCCAAAGGAAGCTAATATATCTCTCAACTCAGTTTCCACTCCAGGACTTCTTCACGCTTCTCCCTTATAATAGAACAGTACACTCCAACTCCATAAATACATTTCACACATATCTCCATGTAGATATCATCTGGGATATGTGATTTTAATGTTTACCCTCTTAATTAGAGACTAATTTTATTCCTCTTGTATCTGATATTGACCATGCAAATATCCAGCGTCTTTCACAACTGATCCTGAAAGGAATTAACAGATTCAAAGGAAAAGTTTACAGTACATTCTGTATCGGGGAGCACTCCTGTGTATTGGCCAAACAGTGGGGAGGAGTGGGATAAGACTACAAAGAAAGAGCTGCATGTGTTCACATCATGGGGAAGGACCATCTCCTTACTTTATCCGCCTTCTAAGTCATGCAGAAGAGATGCTGCTCGAGAGCATTTGCCAACCTTTCTTAGGTGTCTGAGTTTGTATAACAAGGAAATGAGATGTCAGGTGAAATACAGAAGATGCCTAGGGAACTGACTCTCCAGCATTCTATCATCTGCCTTCACTGGTGAAATTGGCTGTAGCCAAGACTCCGTGTCTACCTGCTGTGGAGTGCAGGGACAAGGAAGTAGGTAGTGATCTTCTTGTGAGGACAGGGGAGCATTTCTGAGTACCTAACAAGTACACATATTTTATTGCAGTTATGGATTGAATGTAAAATGTTTCCCACAGACTCATGTGTCTGGACACTTGATCTCCAGCTTGTAGCACTGTTTTGGAACATTGTGGAATGGTTACATATGTCACGTGGACCCTTGATGTAAGAAGTGGGTCACTGAGGGAGGACCTTGAAGCCTAAGAGCTTGGCCCTACTTCCTGCTCACTCTCTGCTTCTTAACTGAATATGTGACGTGACCAGCAAGCCTCCTGCTCTTGCCTGATGCCATATCTTTCCCATCATGATGGATTCTATTGCCTGAAACTGTAAGCTGAAATAAGTCAACCTTTTCTCCCTTAAGGCGTTCTGATCAAGAAATTTTATCATAGCAACAGAAAGGTCGCTGAGACATCCCCAAAGTTACAGAACACCCCCAAATCACTTTTTTGTAGCATAATGATAAAACTACTGTTCAAGAAGAGGTAGTCTGGTATTGTACTTGAATTAGTCCATTAGAAAGTTAGATATATCTAGCTTCCACTTACGGCTCTGGTAGTCACAGTTAAGCTAATGGAGTCATCTGTATTACTTCCAAAATCAGTATGCCATGCCCACCTCACTTGTCTATCCTTCAGCTTAAAGAAGAGTGTGCAGATAGATCCCTGTATCATTTACTTAGTGCTGTCACTATCTAGGTACTTTCTCAGGTGAGCGCCATCACACTGATCACCACCTTCCACTCATACATCATTGTCCAGTGAGGAAGACATCATCATTTCCATCCTGGAGGGGAGGGATACAGTCTGAATGGTAGTGGCGACTGTTTAGAGTCACGTAGCATGAAAAATGGGGGTGGGGGTGCTTGTTGGACCATACTGGATGGCTGCAATGAAGGCAGAATTAGCTGTTCTTTTGCTCTGTACAACAACAACTGGTACCTCCACAGGAGCACTGTGATGACAATTCAGACTTGAGCGTAGAGTTCTTGAGAAAGGGAAATTGGCCAAACCTACTGCCAGTGATGTGAAGATGATCAACGGGAGAAAAGTTCGAAGAGAATGTAATTCTTTCTTCCTTCTTTGAAACAACTGATTCCCCTAGACAAATGGAGAGCCAAATTCTTATAATTACCTATGCACACATTACTGTCATCTTCTATATTTGCAGAAAGTACATTTTCATTTTTAAGTTAAGGAAGAAAACAGAGATGCCATTTTTCATATCCTCACGGGCTGTAAACGCTCTCCCCCCTCACTTCTCTATTACGCTCATCAGCACAACATGGTATCAGGACCGTGAGTGAACAAATGTATCCAGGGGAAAAAACCAACGAGAGCAATGTATTCTGTATCTCATTAGTCTGAAAATATAATGAACTGCTTTCTCATTGCTAGAAAGGGGGAAATCGGGCCTTCTTCTCAATGGTAATTAAGTGTTCAAGCAAAAAGTGTCTGGTGGACAGGAGTGTCAGTCCATAAGGACAGATGTGGCTCAGCATTGTGGCTTGCCCACCCATCTTCCTAGACAGCTAACTTCTTTCCCATGAAGGTTCCGTATCCTCAATCAAGGGAAATATGAGGTTGTCGTGTTCTTTTCTAGGACTGCAGCCAGGGTCTACATTTATGCACATATCCCAACTTCCCACAAAAGGCCACAAAGATGCCTAGCTTCCTTACCATCACCTGTGACCATGTTGACATCTGATGGATATGCAACTTGGGGGCCATGCTGACCTGTGTGGTCTGCACTGCTCTTGTGGCCATGGAGTCCTCTGGGCCAGGCTGCCACCAAGGGCCATGTCTGAGTCCATGGCCCTACCTCAGCCAGGGTCTGTGTTAAGGTCTGTGACTCCTGTTGTCACCGGGGGCTGTGTTATTTCTCAGGGTCTCTACTTCTACCCAGAACCATGTTAGAGTCCGGGGACCACTCTACTGCTGGGTCCATGCCAATCTGAGAGTCATATGCTGTCATCCAAACCCAAATTCCTACTGATGACCCTGTCTGGGTCTGTGGTCCTGCTGCAGCTGGGTTCTGTGTTGCTGTCCATAGCCTATGTTAGCACAGGGCCCATGAAAACCATGTGTTGAATCATGTGTTGAACCATGAGTTGAGCTTGTTCAGCTGGTCCTGCCTCTCACTGGCTCAGGGAGAGCTGGCCCCTATCACCAGAGAGCTAGGCCTTGTCCCCCACTGACTCTGGGGTTCAGTTGGTCCTGGGATAATGGATCCTGATGACCCTGGCATGGGAAATCTGGCCCCATCCATAGTAAGAAAGTTGGCATCCCCACCACATCTGGGAAAGATTGACCTACCCCTCACCACAGGTGTGAGACCTAGCCTCACCTTTTACCTGAGGGAAGTAGTCCAAGTGGCCCAGACTGAACAGCTCAGCAGCTACCAAGGTAGGTACACATCCAGGGCTTTGGGCAGGCACACCCCAGCATCTAGCCCTTTTATGACCTGCTAGAGTTCACAAAGAGGCTTGTCCTGCAGAGCTATGGTTGCATGGTCTACATGACTCAGAGCAAGAGCCAAAGTCAGGGACTTTCTCCAGGGATCCAGTGTTGATGGTGTTCCTGGAGCCAGAGGCCTTAAATCTGACCAACAACACCTACACAATGACATTTGCAAAGAAAGCTGCTTGGATAAAGGGGTACACAGCATGATACCCAGTTGCTCCCAGTGTCGCTAAGACAAATGAAGAGGCGATGGAGAGAAAGACTGAGGAGCAAAGTGAGGGGCTTGCTTTTTTGGTTTGTTTTGGTTGTTTTCTTGTTTATTTCCTGTTTGTTTGTTAAGAGAAATTAATATTCTTATTTGTATTGGGGGAGTTGAGAAAGGGTTTCTCAGTGTAACAGCCCTAGCCGTCCAGCTCTGTAGGCCAGGCTGTCGTCAAACTCACAGAGATTCCCCTGCCTCTGCCTCCCAAGTGCTGGGATTAAAGGCGTATGCCACCACCACCTGGCTTCATTTATTTATTTATTCTATTATTTTTTCTTTTTTATCTTTATCTTATTTTTATTATTTCATTGTTACATTTTCTTTGGGGGAACATTAGGAGGGGTAGATGTGGAGGGACTGGGAGATGGGTGGAATTGGGGTATTTGATGTGATAGTCCCAAAGAATCAATAAAAGAAATTTACAAATGACCCACACTGCCCTGAGAGCAGGACCAGGAAGGAGGGAGCGGGGCTAGTCACAGAGCCAAGTGAGTCCAATAAAAACAAAACAGAGACAGTGTCCAGGCTCCCCTGTGCCCACAGGTGGCTATCCTCTAGTCATGTAATGCAGCTTTAACATGAGCATATATTCAATGATTAGACTGCAAAACGTGTGCAGATGCAACTGCCTTCGCATAGATCAGAGCGGAGTTGCTCAGAAGAGGAAGAAGTGGAGTCAGCTTCTGCTAACCCCCATCTCAGAGCAGAGCAACTTCTCTTGACTTTTTCCTCACCTGGAGAACCAGGGAATAGTAGGTAACACTCCAAGGGAGGGAGCAAAGGAAGGAGGGTTCCGAGACATTGGCAGACACTCAGGACCAGGCTTCCAGGGAAACGAAGTTTCACAGGCTTCAGAGGAAACAAAGTTTTGTGACCATCCAGCCTGCAATCTATGGATAACTTACTCTCATCTGACTTCAAGTTCTTCATCACTACATGAGTCCCCTCTGCTGTCTCTAAGCAACCAAGCTTGAAGTTTACCAGAAAAAAATTGACTACTCATAAAAACGAACTAGAAAAAAGTGGCAACTGTGAATCGGAAACACAAACACAACATCTCAGCTCAGTAAACTTGCCATGGAAATGAAGTGTGTTTGCCTTTGCTTTGCCACCAAATGAAAGGAAACTCAAACACTGTCAGCCAATACGCATGTGGGATAAGCTGCAGCAAGCAGTATAAGAGAAAAGCTGGGTACTTTCAACACAAAGTCAAACTGTCATAATTTCAGAAGTCTGTAATCCAGTGGTAGCTCTCAGATGCACATGGCTATGGAAGCTTGGTTGATTCACAGTAAGATAGGCTGTAGTGCTAGGACTGTGTGCTAGTTGGTTATTAACTTTTATTTTGACACACTCTAGAATCTCCTAGGAAGAATCTTAATGAGGAATTGTCTAACCTTATGGGCATGTCTGGGGGGGGGGTTACTTTGACGCTTTGATGTAAGAAGATTCAACCTACTACGGGTGACACCATTCCCTAAGCTGGCCACTGAACTACCTGGAGTGTAGGAGCTAGCAAACACAAACTAGGATGTGTGTAGTCTCTCTTTGCTCTTGACTGTGGTTGTGATATTAGTAGCTGCTTGAGTTCCTACCTGGGACTTCCCTAAAATGCTGAACAGTAACTTAGATTTGTATGCCAATGAAATCCTTTCTTTCCCTCTGTTGTTTTCTGATGGAACAATAGAAATGAAACTAGAACAGATCTGTTTGACAAAGAACCATGCTTATGTCTGAGAAATTCAGTGTCTCCTGGCTCTGGAAGCTGGGCATCTGAGCTTGCTGGGTTGACAAAGTTTCACTCATCTTAAGACCCTGATGCTTCCTTCATTTGGATAGAATACTCCAGTCTTAACACAGTGCTTGCTCATGTACATGTTTCTAGAACCAGACTTACCTCTTTCTAAGGACACCTGTCCCATGAGATTACAGACTCACACTGCTCCTACATGATCTAACCTTAACTAATAGCACCTGTAATGACCTAAATGATCTCCATTGTGGAGAACTAGGGATTAGGGCAGCAATATGGGTATATTAAAGGCACAAAATTGAATTCATACTACGATTTAAATATAAAATACTTAAGGGATCACAAAGATTACAAGTGAAATATTTCTTTTATAATTTTATGTGGATTACACTGAGCTACTAATATTTTGCATATGCCAATGAAGCGAAATATACATCAAAGTAATTGCACCTGCCACTTCTTACTTTTTATGCATTTTAAGTTTTTACATTTATTTGTTTATGTGTATGTGTAGCTCTCTCTCTCTCTGTGTGTGTGTGTGTATGTGTGTGTGTGTGTGTGTATCCTGGGGAATTAACTCAGGTCGTCAGACAGCATGTACCTTTACCCATTGGGCCATCTTGCCACTCTTTGAAAAGTTTAAGCAACTTGTGTACATGGCATACTACTATTGGACAGAGCTAGTCTAGTGGAAGTCCTCTCTTTTGGAGGAAAGCCACCATGCCACATTCTCTCAGTGTCCACGTGGCATGGGTACAGTGGGATGGGAAGCACACGGAACAGGTAGGAGAGCAGACAGAGCACTGCCAAACCAGTGCTTCTTGGGTAGTGGTGACCGTGACGAGGCTTGTTTCATTCCGACCCCCTGCTCCTTCTTCTGTTTCTTGTTCATTTTCTTCCTTATTCCTCCCTCTTTTACATTGTCTTTTTCTTTTTAGTAAGATTCTATCGGCCAAGACAACCTGCCACATGGAGCTCCCACAGCAGTGAGTCCCCGCGATAATTAGCTGCCTTCTCCTTCACTCCTCATTAGAAGCTGATTGACTGGGAAAGCTTTACTCCAAGTAAAATCATCACCTGCCAGTGTGAGGTTACTTCAGAGAAAGGTTCGGCCTGCCTGGGATAGTCATGTCCTTTAAGCAGCGACGCACTGGCTCTGCTTTCCTAAACTCATCGATCCCCTTGGCTCTGTCAGTCACGGCAACCCACACACTCCCCTCCCACGCTAGATCTTCAGGACAACCCAAACCCTTGTCCCAGAACTCCAGAAAAGTAACACACCACAGAGTGGAGGTGGAAGGCAGTCATGCTCACATTGCTGTCCTAAGGAGATGGCCAATCCCCCTGCTGCTGGAGCCCAGCACTGCCCTTGATAATGATTTTAAATTCTTCCTTTGATCCAAGGAGCTACCCAATAGCCTTGAAATAACTCCTTTTTGGCACCTCTGCTGCCCAAGTCATTCTTTGCTTTTGTACACATGGCCCTTACTATAATTATTCTGATTTTCAAAGCAGTGAAAAGGACCTTTGTCCCTGGCTTGCAAATCCCATTGTCGGTGTGAACAGGATAAAGAGATAAAGCAGTTGGAGCCTAGCCATAACTTTGTCTTTGTAAAAACTACAATCTGCCTGGAAGAAAGCTGAGTGTCATCATAGCCTCGGAGTCCTCATTTCCATGTAGGGGGATGGAGCTCCAGGAAGTAGGAGGTAGATGGGATACCATGCCAATCTGAGAGTCATATGCTACCACCCCAGTCCATGGTGACATCTAGGTCCAAGCTGCTGATGGGATGGGAAAGCCTGGATTTTACCCCAAGATTCTCACCTTTGAAACACTGCAGGGAGGTCTTCGCACTCAATCTGTTCCCCAAAAATCGAGTTTTGATCTTGTGCCTGGAGGAACACATCCCAAGTCATCTTTAAAGCATTCCTTAAATTTCATCCTTAGAGAAGCATCTGTCTCCTTGTAACCTGTGTAATGTGCAGTTTCAACTACCTTTACCACCGAGGTAGAGAAGAGAGGGTTTTGCCTGAATTTCTGGATTGATTTGAGTAAAATGGCTTTCTGTTTTGCCAAGACACACAACTGTCCCGTTACTGTGATGTTACTGACTTGGTCATTGTCTCTCATTGATTCTAAAGATTGTTCAACTCAGGCCCTCAGGCATTTTTATAATAGAACAAAAATGGGGTCTACATGAGACATCATCAAAGATTTTTCAAGTGGGAGCATTTTAATTTGTTATTACTAAAATATGATGTTTTTGCTAACTGAGCTATCAGAACATGTATTGTTTCTCTGTAAACTGTGTTTCTGTTAGTGTTGGCTGGACTAAGTGTGTGGGTGCCAATGGGTGGATGACTTGGGATGAATCTGACACATTTGATGAGTGTAGGCAAATGCCTATGTGAATAACAATGCTTATTGCACACACTAAGTTTCCGGGTACCGGTTTCAGGGCAAGGTGGTTTTATTGTTCATCTCATTTTTTTATTTATGTGTATTCATGCATGTAAGTGCATATCAGTGTGTGTGTGTGTGTGTGTGTGTGTATGTGCGCACGCACGCGCGCGTTTATATGTGTTGCCCTCCCGTGTCATCCTCAGATAGATACACTGTCCACCCCCACTCACTTCATGGCAGAGTGTCTCATCACCTCAAGATCAAGATTAGGCTAGAAGAGTTTGCAGGGAGCCAGTGATCCTCCTGTCTCCGCCTCACCAGTGCTGTGCTTCCCTGTGTGGCTGTTCTACATGGGTTCTGGGGACTGAACTCAGCTCCTCATTCTTGCAAAGCAAGCACTTTACCATCTGAGCTGTCTCCCAAGTACTTTTATTTAATACAGAATATAAATGTAGTTTATTATAGCGTAATAAGGGATTAAAATGGACTGTGGCAAAGGGACCATAGTGGAGAAAAAAGTGGAATGAGAGTCAACAGTGGCCAGAAACACAGACACAGATGTACTGAGTTACATGTCTAGATAGGACAAATATTACCCCAACCCCCCCAAATATCACAACTCTACTAAAGAGAATACTGAAAACCAAAATAAGAGAGACACCTGGCTAAGATCACCCAGCTAAGAAATGGCAAACCAGTGTTTCAAAGGCTGTCGGTATCTAATTGCAAACCCTAGTTACTCCTGTGCGACCATCTGGTATCATTGTTGCTACTACTTCTGTCTCTACTCACCCTGCCTTTTCTCCAATAATATATAAAATAGGAATTAAAGAAATTGGCTGCCACCAAGGATGAAACCAACCAACACAGAGTGGCAGGCTCCACAGTCAAATCCAGCTCCAGAGCATCAGACAGAAGAGCCTGTTAGGAGGTCATTGTCCTCCATCTTCAGAGACACATGGCATGGCACTCTTTTTAGGTCCTGTTGTGCAAGTTTACCTACCCAGAGCCTGTTCCCTTCAAGCACCCTTCAAGATTCTTCTCAATAGGTAACATCTAAGCATACATTGCCTCTAGGCTCCATCTGCTGGTGTCTCCCCGAGAGCTCAGCCCAAACTAACACTGGAAGGACCTTGCCGACACAATAAATATCAGAGCAGCAGCACAGCCGTGTCAATTGCCCTCTGACATTCTATATAGAATGAACCACTTCTCACAAGAGTGGACTTACAATTAAACACCTGAAATGATTTAAAACGCAAGATACTAGATACTAAGTTTGGTCGTTATTTCCTAATAAGTCACAAGTGGATTTATCCCATTATGTACACAGTTATTCTCATGACAGCTATTAATAATTTTTGAAATTAATCTTCAAAGCCAGGCATTCCTGCTTCTCCCTGCTGACCTGGCATCTTCCTGAGATTCATTTCTCATACAGGTTGTGAGATGGCAATCACTGCCCACAGAAACCACTCCTTGACTAATGCATCCTCTGTGTCACACTTAAAAGATTTATTTTATATTTAATTATGTGCACCTGTGTGTGGGTGGGTGTATGCAACATGCGCCCACCCACACACACATCCCAGAGACTAGAGGTGTCCGATCCTATGGGAGATCAAGTTACTGGCAGTTGTCAGCCACCTGACATGGATGCGAGGAACCTAACCCAGGTGCTCTGCAAGAGCAGTAGTACATGCTCTTAACTCCCAAGCCTTTCTCCAGTACTACCACCCTACTCCAGTCCCTTGTATATCACAGAAGGGGACACATGCATTCAGTTAGCCAAAGCGTCTGGGTTCAGGGACCCACTCCTTCCTTTTGCCATTCACCACCATTGCTCTTCACGGGAGCATGCTGGGACATGTTTGTCTCAAAGGCTGACCTCTAATGTGTATTTCTTATGTGATAAGCTCTGTAGTAAGCCCATCACACAAGTTTTCTCATTTATGTCATAATGACCCTATGGACTCATTTCACAGATACTGAATCTCTGTCTAAATCTCAGAATAAAAAGACAAGTCACCAAGAGGAGTCAAGGTTTGTACCCAGGAACTCCGGCTTCAGAAAGCACTCCCTGACCTGCTATGACAGCATCCCTGCCTCCACCCCTTCTGTTTTCTGTTATCTTGTGATCTCAGGACCTCAACTGATTGGCACACCGAATGAGAATTTAACCTAAGGGTGGGGCAGCTTCCCAAAGTCTGAAAGGCCTGGCTTTTACAAAAAAAAATGAGCTGAACCTGTTTGCATCTCAGTTTTTGACATCTGAAGAACAAGGAATCTCCCAGGTAGCAATGGGAACTATGATTTAAAGTTTAAATGCTAGGTAAGGGCTGTATCAACTGGCTAAACGAGATACAAATAAAGCCGGGCCACAGAAATCTGAGCAGTCAGTGTAGTCCGTTACAGGAGACAGGGAAGAAGTTGATGGGGTGGGAGGCTAACCACATGAGGGCCATTAGCACAGCACTAGTATTGATGCAGGGGCGCTGAAGCTGAGGGTCTCTCCTGATAGTGCAGGCTGTGCCAGGCCAAACATCGCCTCCTGTGCTTGGGTCTCCATGTGTGCCTTGCAGAATTTCGAAGATGAATCCCAAAGATGCCCTTCCCTGATCCCTGTAGGAGAAACTTCAAAGATGTGATTAAGTTACAAATTAATTGACCTGGGATTAGGGACAGCACATTGGTTTAGTTGGGTGAGTATTTAGAGCGTCCGAGATCACATTGAGTTGCCCATGTACCATCACACAAGCACCAGTATGAACAGAGAGCAGAGGCAGGAGTCCGAGAGATTCTCAGCATGAGAAGGTGCACTGTTGGCTCCCGAAGATGGAGGGGCCGTGTGTAAATGCAAAAGGGACATGACTCCTGCCAATCACCAGAGTTCGAAGGAGGGCCCAGAGCCCCATCTTTGTAATTTCCCTGATCTGAGACCCACAGTTGAGAAATTGGTTGACCCCAATATGAGAAAATAATATGAGTTAGTAAGTGTTCTAGGCTTTTCAGGAGGAATGGAGAACCTGAGAACTATAGCCAAAAATTGAAGCTAGCATCAACCTCACATAGTCTTGCAAACATCAGACTAAGAATTTACACAACCTACATAATATAGTCTACTACATAGGATAAACAGAAAATTTATGAGGCTATTGCCCAATCTATGAGACAAGTTTCATGATACTTAATTTTAAAAGAATACACTCAAGTATAATGACAAGAGTACAGAGTGATACTTAGACCAGTAAGATCATCAAGTTTATGCATCATATGTAATTATATGTGCTGTGCTTGTATGTGATCCACAGAACCATGGATCTGTCTACACTGGCATCACTTCAAACATAGCCCAACAGGACTCTTTCAATTCCAACCTGATCAGATGGGATGCTTTGGGATGTACTCTCTAGTCTTAAAACTGAAATATCTGTCCAGGACATGTGAATATATATCTTTAATTTCTTAATTACATGTATTAATTTGAATGTGTGTGTGCATGTGCATGAGTTCAAAACAGTCAGAGAACAACTCCTGGGAGTTGGTTCTTTCCTTCTGCACTGAGATTCTTGGGGATAGAGCTGAGGTCATCAGGGTTGATGACAAGCATCCCTACCTACTGAGCCACCTTGGAGCCCACATGAATAGATACTGATGAAAAGTTTTCCTCTAAGAATGGGAAGACCTTGCCAGGCATTGGTGGTACAGCACTCAGGAGGCAGAGGCAGGCGGATCTCTGTGAGTTCGAGGCCAGCCTGGTCTACAGAGTAAGTTCCAGGAGAGGCTCCAAAGCAATACAGAAAAGTCCTGTCTCGAAAAAAAAATTAAAAAAAGAATGGGAAGACCTAGTGTCTGTGTTTGCTATAAACATCATTCTCCTATCTTTCCAAGATTGTAATTATTTACATTTATTATTTACTTTCCAAAAATTTATCTATTATTTACGTGGGACAGGCCATGTGCATTCCATGGTACACAAGAGGATAACTTACAAAAGTCCGTTTTCTCCTTCCATCAGGTGGGTCTCAAGGGTAGAATACATATTGTCAGACTTGACAGCTTCACTTTCACCTGACAAGCCACTTCCAGCCTCATTCTCCTACCCTACTGGAGCCATATTCAGTATATCATGTAGTTATATCCACTACGTTGTTCAGACATCTTTGAGGATTGGCAGCCAATAATGATGGAAATATGGGAGTGATGTAAATTGTGGCCAATAGAGCTAAAACAAACATTACAAGAGCATTATTACTTCTTTGTCAAGTCTATCATAAATAAAATTCTATGAAAAAATGCTATGAGAGAGAGAAAAAATAACACTGTATTCCTTTGGAATTTTCAAAACGTCAGTCATGACCTCATTGTGATCACTCATTTGAAAACTTAGTTATCCATCCAGAGAACACATAGAGTCGCCTGTCAATGAGAAAAGGTCCTGACCCATCTCATCGATGACATGAAAGAATTAGTGGCGACAACAGAACAGAGATGGAGGTAGGGATGTAGGGAGTGGTGCTTTGGATGACAGATTTCCCCCACAGTCTCGGACAATTGATAATCGGTCCCCAGTTGATGATGGCACTGTTTGAGGAAGTTTAGGCAGCACAGCCTTGATGGAGGAAATATGTCACTAGGAGCAGGCTTTGAGATTAAAGCCTGCCTTGACTTCCAGTTTGCTCTCTCTTCTTCATGTTATGGCTAAAATGTGAGCTCTTGGCTTCCTGTTCCTGCCACCATGCCTGCTGCTGGCTGCTACAGTTTCCCACCATAATGCACTCTTATCCCTCTGGAACAGTAACCCAAAGTAAACCCTTCCTTGTGGAAATTGCTTTGTGGTGTTTTATCACAGCAATTATACAAATGAGAGAGGGGGAGAGAGGGGGTGGCAGAGACAGAGACAGACAGACAGAGACAGAGGCTTAGGGCGAAGGTATGTGTTGCATTATTTAATCACTTAGGTTATAAGGAAAGGCAAAATATATGATGTTCTACATACAAGAGAAGGACAGTCAGTCCTTATCATTGGCAATCTCCCCATCTCTGACCCTGGTTATTTTGGAACAGGGTAGAATAGAAGGCAACAAAGCAAAGCATTCCCTAGTAAAACTAGACTCTGTATGAGCCCTGGTGCTGTTTTCCAACTGTTCTAATTATATTATTGATACAGCCGAACATTTCCACCTGTTTCTAGGAGACGCACTCTTCACCTTTCAGACACACCAAGCATATTGCCCTATATCCACTAAGAAAGGCCTCAGAAGGTGCACTCTCACCCTGAACTCTTGGGGAAGGGTCTAGGCCCTGCCCTATATGAAATGACAGACTATGGACACCCCCATGGAGGGCCTCACCCTCCCTGGGGGAAGGAGGGGATAACGGGGGGGGGGGGGAATGGGGGGATGGGGGAAGGGCACGGGAGGAGGGGAGGGAAAAGGAGAGGGACCTGGAACTGACTTGTGAAGCAACCTTGTTTCTTATCTAAATTTAAAAAAAAGAATAAAAAAAATCATTATTGATTAAAAAAAAAAAAAAGAAAGGCCTCAGAAAACAGACTGGCAAAATGTTCAAAGCCAAGAGAATCCAGACCCACTGTCCCCCCCATTACTTAGAACACAGCGCCATGAAAAGCAGCTGAAAGGAAGAAATGAGGAAGTCCTGGGGTTCTGGTGAGGGGAACCAGGATTGTCCTACAGGGACACGATAGACAGCATCTGCTATTAAAAACCGCTAGACCAACTAGACCTGACGCCCTTTATCTCTGTCACACAGGCTAAAAATGGGTACTTCTGCCTGGACAGTGGTCGTGGCTCCTCCATTCACTAGCTTATTGTCTTTGGAGGGATGTTGAAACTGTCAGTCATCTTATCAGTTATAAAAGAATAAACATAATTGTATGGGCCTCACAGTACTGTTCAGAGGATTAAGCTTGCTCAACTCCTGGCATCATTAAAATACTAGACTTTTTTTAACCTTAATTCAAAAATATCTAACATTTGTGGCTGACTAAATGGCTCAATGGATAAAAGACCTTACCTCCAAACTTACTGACTTGAGTTTGATCCTATAATGCCACAAGGTAGAAGGAGAAAACAGACTCCCGCAAGTTGCTCTCTGACCTCCGCACACATCACTGTGTGATGCACAGAGAGAGAAAAAGTAAAATAAATATTAAAATGTAATTAATAAAATAATTTTTAAGAGATGCTTGATTTTAACCTCAAATATTATTGCAGTTAAATTGTAGCTTTAAATGAGAGATCTCATACCCTTCAGCGTGGAGAAGTGTGAATGTGAGTCTGTGTGTGTGTATATGTGTAAGAGAGAAAGAATGTGTGAATATGTGTGTGAATATGTATGTGAATGTGTATGTGTCAATGTGTGTGTGTCAAGGTGTGTGTCGATGAGTGTGTCAATGTGTGTTATGTGCATGTATGTATGTAAATGTGTGTTTATGTGTGTATGTGTGTGTGCATTTATGTATGTGAATGTGGGTGTGTTTGTGTATCATATAATATTTATGTTATACACAAATAAGCCTCCTCATCACACACCCAAATTCTTCACAAAGCCATTCAGCAAGGAATCTTGATTTCTCTGAAAGTCAGGAGTATCCAACTGCTCTCACATCACTGGTCTGTGCATGTGGAAAATTGAGAGGTGCACTTGGGACACTGCTGACACAGTGAATGTGCGCATGTGGGTGTTTCCCATTAAAGAGCCAATTGTCCTAAAGATATCTCCTCCAGTGCTCTCCGGGATCACTATTGTTTTACTTATATTTGACTTACAATCCACCTGAAATTGATTTTTGTTGTGTTATGCTGACAGTTATTAAAATGAGACCAGAGTGGATGTATAAGATCAGTTCTTTGTAGAAGTCTCTCAGCCCACAGAAAATATTCATGACCCTTTCCCAAACAACTGAGTTGCCAAGCCTGCCTGGCTGCCTTCCTCCCTCCCTCCCTCCCTTCCTTCCTTCCCCCTCCCTCCTTCCTCCCTCCTTTCTCCCTGCCTGCCTCCCTCTCTTCCTGCTTGCTGCTTCCTCTCCCTCCCTTCCTCCTTTTCTCCTTCTTCCTTTGTCAAATTATCTTTCCCACTCTTTGAGCTCATTTCCTAAAGAAGCATAAATACACAGGAAACAAAATAGGGTGTTTGCTCCCCCAAAGCACCCAGTCTTCATTAAAAATGGTCGAGGCACGGATGGATGCCTCAAGGTGGGACAAGCCACAGCATTTCTCAGCCCCTGCCTTCATCTCCCCTATGTGCTTGTCAGGTTTGAGAACAGGAAGAGGAGGAGGCAGCAGAGATATCGAGAGAGCCTTACAGGAGCTTGGCTCTGGTTCTAGTTGCTTGCTCTCTGGTGCCTTCCCTCAGGCCCCCAAAAGTAGATCACCCTCCGTACACCCAGTGGGCATGCAGAGCAGAGAGGGAAGGAAAGGGCCAGAGCTGGGGTCCCAACCCTTGAGGGTCTACCTGCTCCCTTAGGGAAATGATTGTGAGCCCCTCCAGGACAGAGATGCTGGTGCCTAGCAGGACTGTCACTGGTATTCAGACTGACTTCCAGAGGTGTGCTCTTGATCGTGCCTGCAGATAAAAACAGTGAAAAATCCCAAATGTGAGCAGCTAGAAACAATGTTCATTAAAACAACTAAAGCAGCCTCTGTACTGTCAAAGAGCTATGTGACACCTGGAAAAATAGCATTCTGAGCAGTTGGAGGGAGGTAAGGAAACATGTTAAAAAGAAGCCAGAAAAAATAAAAGCATTCTTCTATCTCCAAAGACACAGATTTTTTTCCCAATTTTGGGACTGAATCATAGCTGACTTTAAAAGTCCTTTAAATTAACAGGTTATAGTCAGAGAGCTGACACAGCCTTATCTAAAAGTGAGCAAGAACAGTCCCATTACAATGAGAAAACAAAACCATAAGCCTGTGAAGTCTGCATCCTGAGACAAAGAACTATTTAGGTCCTTGTATCACAGTGAACAGTGTGCCAGCATCGACCGAGTCAGCTTTGTCTCCCGGGGCAGAACAAACAACGGAGGAATTGGTGGAACTGTTGGTGGCCAGGACGTTTACTAACAAGCAGGAAAGTCTGGCAGCAGAGACAAGAGTAATGAAAACACATGGAGAAGCAGGAATGGGGCATGAAGAGCCAAAGGAAGGCTTCCCAGGTTTGGCAGCTTCTGAGCCCAGCCTCCTGGGGTTCAGACATTCTCCACCCTACAGGTTAGGAGTTACACTTCAGAGCCACCTGGCACAGGCTTCTTCCCCTTTTGCCCAAGAATCCTCATTGTCCTTGAAATGCAGAGGTGAGAAGCAGGCTCTTTCTTAGGCAGTAGACTGTATTGTATGTAGCACCTTAGGGTGCTGAATTATGGTATGAGGTCTTGGTCATCAGAGACACACTGATGATGGGGGAGAATGGAACTATGCCTTTCCTGGAGAGCAGACAGGGGTGAAAGGGTTGGTCTCACAAATGGAACTATGCCTTGCCTGGAGAGCAGACGGGGGTGAAAGGGTTGGTCTCACAAATGCGCACAAGGGTATGCGGCATTTCTACTCCGTCCATCACGCTAAAGCTGGTCATGTGACTGGAGCCAGCAGGGCAGCCCTGGATCAACATATTCTGCTCACATTGGCCTACCTATCACCATAGTAGTCCCTTAAGGATTCGTTTAATAGTCACCCGGACTCAGAAACACAGCTCAGACCTTTACTAATGCACTCCTCCCAGTGGGCTGGTAATGAGATGCATTCCAGGGTCAAGAGAGCAAGATGTTTTCACAAGAATTCGTAAAGCTCCAACGTTGCTGACAGCAAGCCCTGCACCATTAATTCTATGTGCTAGACATAAGTTGAAATAAAATACCCATGTACTTTTCAAAAATGTGACCTTGAGAAAATTCCTTGAACTCTCTGGCCACAGTGTACTTTCCTGGGAAAGATACTAAGTATATATCATGTAGCACATACTTACTGAATAGTTAGAAATACTCTCCTATATAAACCGCTGGGCACAACTCCTGGCGCCTGTTCCCAGCCAATAGCAGCTGCTGCTGACAGGAGAAGCCCAGGGCTGCCCCCCACTGACTGGATGGTAGAGCCTGGCAAACTCCCTTCTCCAAAGCTATTTCCCTGTTCTAAAGGTGGCCGTTAGAAATACGTCATTTTGAGTTGTCAAATAATGTCTACAGGAAATTATAGAAGGAAACATAAAATAATAATGAAAGGCATGAAATAATGAAATACCAAAACACATGAGAAACCTAACAGCCAGTTGGCCTTTTACAAAATAGTTCTCAGAGTGGGTTACCGCCTCCTAATGGGTTACAATAAGTAGAAGGTTCAGATTAAAGACTATTGGGAGAGGGTCAGATTTGCAGTGTTTACACGGGTTTGGACTGGCACCAGAGTGCGCCTTTATTCTCTGCACTCTCCAGGCAGCTGAACTGATGGCCCTAGATATGCATAGCAAGTGAGGAAGGGGCATGTACATGGGTTTTTTCTGCCACCTAGTGGTCAATCTTAAGAAGTCAACCATCTCTCTTTAAGGAAAGCTGTCCCAGTTTTCTGAGTGCCTCTTTCTCTCCCAGGGTAAACTTCAGTTCACACACTGCAAGAGGTCGCCCTAAAATCAGGGTCTACCACACTCAGAAAACAGGCAGATCCTTGCAGGGTGGACTGTGAGCTTGTAATTTACAGTCTGCCTTCCCAGAAGGTCCCGAGGGATGTGTTCAAAGGAAAATCTAGGGATGTGATCTCAGTTCTTACCCGTTGTGTGTAATGCCCTGAATGGACGTCTACACCACACTCCCTATACACAGAGCTCTAAGGACAGTGTGGAAATGGGGAGCCGGGAGGACACGGTGAAGCAGAGTCTTCTGAACAAGACAGATCACTGCCTCTTGACCTCAGGGCAACTGTCTTTACCTGAACCGGATCAAGCCAGTCAACATTCCAATGGGCTTCAAGGCAGTGCTCAAGGGGCCCCACTCCTAGCTGAGAAGCAAATGGCATCTGATGACTGAGGCAAGGACGGGACAGTTTGCTTAGTGGAGCGCACGCTCCAGGGGATGGTCCCACACCCACGTGTGTGGACAGCAGAGGATGGTCCCACACCCACGTGTGTGGACAGCAGGGGATAGTCCCACACCGACGTGTGTGGACAGCAATAATTGCATTCGTATTTTTTTAAGGGGATGAAGTTAAGAGGTGTATGAGGAGGGCCAAACTGAGAGGATTTGGTAGGGAGAGCGAGGGAGAACATGTTTGAAATACTTTCTATGCATGAATGAAATTCTCAAGGAATATATTAAACATACATTTTCAAAGAAATGGGTCATAAGTTTATGCTGGAGAGGATGTGGAGAGAGGGGGACACTCCTCCATTGCTGGTGGGAGTGCCAACTCGTACAGCCACTTTGGAAATCAATATGGAGATTCCTCAGGAAAGTGGGAATCAGTCTATCACAAGACCCACTCTTAGGCATATACCCAAAAGATGCACATTCATACAACAAGGATGTCTGTTCCACTATGTTCATAGCAGCATTATTTGTAATAGCCAGATCCTGGAAGCAACCTAGATGCCCCTCAACTGAAGAGTGGATACAAAAAATGTGGTACATTTACACAATGGAGTACTACTCAGCGGAAAAAAAAAACAATGGAATCTTGAAATTTGCAGGCAAATGGATGGCACTAGAAGAAACCATCGTGAGTGAGGTAACCCAGTCACAAAAAGACAAGCATGGTATGTATGCACTCATATATGGATTTTAGACATGGATCAGGGGAGTGCCAGCCTACAGTCCCACTGCCAAACCTTCATCCAGTGACTGATGTAAGCAGAGGCAGAAACCCACAGCTAAACACTGAACTGAACTTCTGGAACCCAGTGACAGAGAGGGAGGAGTGATGAGCAAAGGGGTCAAGACCTTGCTGGTGAAATCCAGTGAAACAGCTGACCTGACAAGGGGGAGATCTTGGACCCCAGCGTTATGACCAAGAGGCCAGCATAGGACTGGTTCAGACCCCCTGAATGTGGTGTCAGTGAGGAGGCCTAGGTAATCTCTGGGGCCTTGGATAGTAGATCAGTATTTACCATGGTGTGTGAATGAACTTTAGGAGCCCATTTCACATGGAGGGATGCTCTCAGCCTGGACACATGGGGGAGGGCCTAGGTCTTGCCCTGGATGAAATGACAGACTTTGGAGATCCCCCGCGGAGTGTCTCACCCTCCCTAGGGAATGGTGTGGAGATTGGGTGGGGGGCTGAGGGGCTAGTGGAAGGGCAAGGGAGGAGGGGAGAGAGAGGGAGCTGGGACTGACATGTGAAACAAGCTTGTTTCTAATTTAAATTAAAAAATTATTTTTAAAAAGAAGTGGGTCATGGATAATTAAACAAAAAGAAAAATCCCTTGTCAGTTGGAAGGCAGTGGGTATGAGAAGGAGAGGGAAGTTGTCCAGCGAATGTGAAGTTGCAATGTTAAAGGAAGAAAGAATGGGAGCTGGGATCTGCGGCGGGTGCAGTGGGGATCTGTGGCTGGTGCGGGGGGGGGGGGGGATCTGTGGCTGGTGCAGGGGGATCTGTGGCTGGTGCAGGGGGATCTGTGGCTGGTGCAGTGGGGATCTGTGGCTGGTGCAGTGGGGATCTGTGGCTGGTGCGGGGGGATCTGTGGCTGGTGCAGGGGGATCTGTGGCTGGTGCGGGGGGGGGGGATCTGCGGCTGGTGCAGGGGGGACTGTCTGGGAGTGGTCAGCAGTGATGGGGCACACTGATAAGCACAGCAAAGCGACTGTGGCTAGTAATACAGATCACACCTGAAATCCCAGTGCTTGGGTGATTGCAGCAGGATCGGTAGAGTGGGGTCATCCTCCTCTACCATACAAGGCCATCTTGAGCTAGCTTAACCCTATCAAAATTCAAATATTTCAAAATTGCTGAGATTTCTTGTGTTCTCAGTATAAAGAAAATGCAAATACTGCAGGTAAGGGGCATGCAAATTACTCTCATCCAATAGATACACAGTGTATGCGTATAAGTATCCTTTGGAGGCTGGCGCAGTGACTTCACTGTTGAGTGTTTGCTGTGCAATCCTTGACCTTATTACCATGGGTGGATGTCTTTAGCTTTATCCAGCAGGGGGCAGCAGTGTATAAGTTTCTCCCTCACAGTCTTCAGCAAGCCATTCTGTAAGCTTATGTTGTCCTCCACCTGAATCTTTGATGAATGGTCTTGCTCCGTGTAAACTTAATGACTTCTAGATTTCCTGTCAGAGCAAATGACTCACAGGAAAGTATTGTTTGCATAGAGAAAGATTTCCAATGACAGCATTAAAGGCAGAGTATCCAGGGGACCTCTGATTTCCTATAGCCTTAGAAAGGAAGAATGTGCAGATCTCCAGTTTTTTCTGCATATGTGCGTGGTTGCAATTTGGCACAATGAATGTCAAGAGAAGCCAGATCTGACAACTTCTTTATCCTTTGTACCTGTGAGCGTATGAAAAGAAGATGAACACAATTAATGTTGCAGATGGGACTAAGCTTGCTACCATCTAAACTAACAATAGATTATCCTGAAAGTTTGAGTTGAGTAATGAAATTGCAGTGGTCTTTTAAAGGTAGAAGCAGGGACTGGAAAGATGGCTCAATGGTTAAGAGTACTAAATGCTCTTGCAGAGGACCTGAGTTTGGTTCTAATCACTGACAGGACGGCTCACAATTGTATTCCTGTTGAAGAGTGATGGGAGATATCCTTCTGTATGCTTGTTAATATATGTTTCTCCTATTGGTTGTTGAATAAAACACTGATTGGTCAGTAGCCAGGCAGGAAGTCTAGGCAGGGCTACCAGACTTGGAGAATGCTGGGAGGAGGAAGGCAGAGAGGAGCCACCAGGGAGATGCCATGCAGCTACTGCCAGGAAGATAGTACACCAGGACAGTCTCCGATAAGCCAAGACTATATGGAAATACATAGATAATAAAAATGGGTTAGTAATTAAGAGAGAGATAGCCAGTAAGAAGCCTAAGCCATCAGCCAAACAGTTTATAATAAATAGAAGTATCAATGTGTTTATTTGGGATTAAAGGGCTGCAGGACTAGGCGGAACAGAAACTTCCGTCTTCAGAAGACTATCTGATACCCTCTTCTGGCTTCCATAGGCATTGTACACATTTTGTACATAGACAAACATACATGCAAAGCACATGCACATAAAATAAAACAGATACACATAGAAACAGCAGGAGTACCATATGCTATGACATATGAGGGACTCACTGGCCACAAGCAGCTTTGAAGTGGGCAGTGAGCTAAAGCAAACCTAAGCAATTCTAGGAGAAGGGGAAAGTAACTCTCCTCTTAAACTGTGTGAAAGTAATTAGGATACATTAAAATATGTTTTCAAGTATCATCAGTATGGCAAAGGTATGCTACATAGTGAAGCAGAATAGAATGGAATGGAACAGAATAAAATAATCTTGTTGGTAAAATGCACATTAAATATAATGTGTGGCAAAGACAATGTCTTCATTAAATTTGCAAAACCTACCTTTGAGGTAATCATATTTGGCTAAATGAACACCCATGAGGAAAAAGATAAAATTAGGTTCATGCTTCACACTGATGCCAAGATGAATTCCAAACACATAAATACATTAAGCAAAATGGCATAAGTAGTGTCAGAAATCTTCCAGTAGGAGAAGTCTTTACTATGTCTCAAACTGCAGAAGAAAGAAGCTGTCCTAGTTGCGTTTCTGTTGCCCTGAGAAAAGAAACCTAAGGGTTAATTCAGCTAATTATTCCAGGCTATAGTCTATGCTAGCAGGGAAGTCAGGGAAGGTACTGAGAGCGTGGGTCATATCACATCCTTAGTGAATTGCTGCAGAGAGCAATTGAAGTAAGTGTGTTCCCTTGTGTGTGTGTGTGCTTGCTTGTACTCAGCTTGATTTCTCTGCTCTTCCCAAATTCAGGGTCCCCCTGCCTAGGGAATGGTGCCACCCAATGGGAGTTGAATCATACTTGCCCTCTCAATTGCTTGCTTGCTTGTATTCAGCTCAATTTCTCTACTCTTATACAGTTCAGGACACCTTGCCTAGGGAATGGAGTTACTCACACCGGCTATTGAAGACGACCCCCCATAGACACATCCACAAGCCAACTGAACGATAACAATCTCTTATTGAATCTTTTTTCCCAGTTGATTCTAGGTTCTGTCAAGTAAAACGCCTTCACAAGAGCCAAAAACATTGTTAAATGGTGCTTGGGTTCGGATTACCATCCCACAAAGACTCATACATGTGTTTGTCCCACGATAATATCACTGTTGGGAACTGGTGGAGTTTTTTTAGATGTGGGGCTGACAGCCCGTGTTATTGGAACAGACATAAAATGGTCTTATTGTTGAAAGGACAAAATGAATAGCAAGCAAATCCCAATGTCTACAGTGCAGTGTGACCCCAAGAAAGGGCCACTGAAGGAAGACTTAAGAAATGGGGCTAGTGCTCAATAAATACACAAATAAAAGATGACATCAAAGAGCATAACCATGACCATGCAAAACTGTTTGCTCAAGATGTATTTGCCTCAGAGGGGACAGGCTCACTTCTGCTGAAACAACTGTAAGAGACACACAAATCATCCTGGAGTTGACACCCCCACATTTCCTTCTGTGTGCCCCTAATATTTAAGCTGTGTGGACACTGGTAATTTATCCAAGCCAGTTTTTCTTAGATAAATTGCAAGCACTGTGAATATTTCCCTTTATGGAAGAGCCTGAGCTTAGTGGAAGAGAGCTGGATGACATGTGTCAAGTTCAGAAAGACGAGATTTGGACACTGACCCCTTCTCTTTCTCTCTCACTCTCTGGCTGCCATGATGTGTTTTGCTTCATTATGTACTCCCTACCATGATGGGTGTACACTCTAGTTGCCAGTGCAGTCAGCTGAGTGACCATGGACTGTAAACTCTGAAACCATAAGCAGAAGAAAGCTTTCTATCCTCTGAACTTACTGATCTCAGGTGTTTGGTCACCTCAACAAAAAGCTACCAAATGCAAAGAGATTTAGTCGCATATTTTGTTTTGAGAAAGCTCAATTAAAGTAAATGTTAACTGTCAAAATGATGTGGGAGGATGCTCACAGCCATACTCCTGAGTGCTACTGTGGGTAATACAGCACCCCTGAAAATGTGAACCAAGAGATGGAAATGGCAAAAAAAAAGATGCTACCTAACGTAATATTATTTCTAGGAATCACTCCTAAAAGGTATTTTCAAATATAGCTCTGATGTAGCCACGAGCCTGTTCACTGTAGTATAGCATTTCTTACTTATGTGCAGTTTTGCTTTTCAACACTTCAGTGTCCTGCAGGCAGTCCTTATCTGAAAATATTAAATGAAAAATTCCAGGAATATATAACTCATGAGTCCTAAATTATATGCAGTTTGAGCACTATAGGAGAATCTCACAATGCCCCCAGGGCAGCTTGGCCAACTTATGAATTACCCTTTTGTACAATGGATTCACTCTGTATGTATTACCTCCTTAGTCAGTCACTTAAACAGCTTTTCAGTGATTGGATTGACTGTTCCAAGATGCTTCCAGTCTGATAGTCCTCGTTTTCCTTTTTCAATTTTTGTTAATTTATTTTATGCCTATGGATGTTTTCACTGTATTTGTGTCTGCGTACCACATGTGTGCCCAGTACCAAGATGCCCAGAAGAATACAGGATGTGGATGTTAGTCATCAAACCCAAGTTATAAGGAAGAGTTGCCAGTGCTCTTAACTGAACAACCTCTCCATCCTCTCCCACATTTATCTCAATCGTGGCTCATAAGCCAAACTTTTGCTACAACATATTGTTAACATTTTTGTATTTTATTATTAGTTCATGCACATTGTTCTTCTATTACTGCTGATTCACAAATTAAATTTCATCATAACCTAGTACATGTGGGATTGGGAATAGTCCTGATTCTAGGTTTCCACCAGGGTATGGGAATGGCTCTCTGACAGACGAAAGGAGTTTCTTAATTGTTTTAAAGGAAAACAGCAACAAAAAAGTCAAAATACTAATACAAGTCTAAATTATAGAAAGTATATAAATAATATTTTAGAAAAATCAACAATGGAATCCTTTATGCTTTCCTGGCCTGCCTTACAAAATGCTCTGCAGAGAGATAACTGAAAGAGAAGAAGGAGGAAGAAGAGAAGGAAGAGGAGAAGGAGGAGGAAGAAGAGGAAATAATAAGACTCCTCAGAACCCTAGAGCCTGGAAGTCTAATCCATCTGCCTAAATGGTGTTTTCCAAGCATTATATTATAATCTCATAAACAATGTTAAAATGCAAATGCAAATGAAAGAATAGTTCCTGCCAGAAATCAAAATGCTCCATGCTGAGAGATGTGTCCAACAGCAAGAGGGGAAATGTGAGTGTTTCAGCTCTGTGGGACCAGACACACCGCAGAAGCTTGGTATACCATGGCTCATACCAACAAAGATAATGAATTTGAACTGTAGGCCAAGAATTTGCTACACCATTTGTTGCACTGTCATAGGAGTCCATAGACACATATGTCTCGAGTTCAGCCTAGCTCCTGTCCAGAACTGGATAGAAAATAGGCAGGGTCATGGCCTCCAGCTCCCAACATGAACATGTCATTCCTGCTGGCTTCCCTGTGTCAACTCCTTGGAATGCTTGCCAATGTACATTATAGCGCCTTCAGACACTCTACTGCATGTCAGGTATTGTCATTCTGGGGAAGTCTCTGGCAAGAAGCAGATCTCACCACAGGGTAGAGCAATGCAAATATGGGAGGTTTTGAAAATGGTGGTACTGCCAAGAATGAAGAGGTCACCCTGGACGACCCAACCTTCTGGATCATTTTAGAAAGAACAGTGAAACTGTATCTCAGAGTCCCCCAGGCCTTACAGACCCAGATAGCAATTATGAAGAGTCAGGATCTTCTGTCCACAAGGATTATAAGGCATGCCTAGTACCAGTGGTCCTCCAGGAGAAAGTGGAAAACCTGGTGAATTAAATTCACAGGCTGAGATTGGTCCCAGGAACTCCTGAAGGGAGGGTGACTCTGATGTCCCAGTGAATATAAACCTCTTGGATTGGCAAGGAGCTGAGACAGAGCTGGTAATTCTGACCCCAAAGATTAAACAGCCCTTTTTGCCCCCCTGGGATACTTGATGATTTTGGTACCTCTGGTTTAAGAGATGGCTAGAGAAACAGGCCCTGGAAATTCTGGTACAAAATGTAGTTGAGTAAACCCAGTAGTGCCAGTTCTGAGTCTGCACCAAGGAAAGATGATCCAAGAGGTCCTACTGGTCCTACTGCCCCCAACAAGCCTATCTATCTGGTCAACCGGAGATAAGAATGATGACATTGGACATGCACTTCTGGTACAACTGGGCCTTAAGATGGTTCTGCTAGCAGAGGTAAACATGGGTCTCCAGGCCCTGCTGGTCTCCCTGATGCTCCCAGGCAGAACAGAAGGCCTGATTGCTCAAGAAAAAAAGCAGTGTTCCTGGCAAAGATGAGGAAGAAGGTTCACCTAGCATTGCAGGACACCTGGAAGTTCGATGCTACTGTTCCTACTGGTCCCCAAGGTGCCAAGGTTGAATGCAGCAGTCTTGGTGGCCCTAGTGCTGCTGGCTTTCCAGATGGGCATAGTACTTCTGCACCTTCTGATTCTCAGGAAAATAGTGGTAACCCAAGACCTCTGTGTACCATTGATGCTCCAAGCAGATACCCTAACTTAAGTTCTTAAGGTAATCATGTTTTTCCTGGCAGTCCTGAAGAAGCTGGCTCAAAGGTAACACTGGCCAACCTAGAGAGAAGGGAACACTTGATGCTAAGAGCCCTGTTGGATTTACAAGATCCCTTGGGATTACAAAGGTAACGGGAATGTAAATTCTTACAGGATGGCAAGGTATGCCAGGACCTAGGGAAACCTTGGGTCTTCTGGGTAGCCAAGATGAAAATGGAAAATGAAGAGAATTCACCATAGGGAATGTGGTGCTCCTGAACCCCAGAGTCTTCCTGGTCTAGCTACTGCAACTGATTAATCTGGGAGGGAAGGAAACCCTGGATCAGATGGTCTTCCAGGACAAGATGTGATGATGGTGAAGATGGCTTCCCTAGATGCCTCCTGATTATCTAGCCTCACATTATCATGTTAAACCAGTCATTGAAGAAAATTGTCCCTGCTTGTCCTTCTGGTACTGAAGATCCTTCTGATTCACTGAGTGTTCCTGGTCTGCATGGCCCATGCAGTAACAAAGATAAAACTAGTGCACACAATCACACAAGACTAATGTCATCAAAGGTCAGCAAGGATACCCTGGCAATCCAGGTACCCAAGGGTCTCCAGGTACTTGAGGTCACCAGCACACAGGTGATCTAAGACCACAGATCTCATAATATCTATTGGGCTCCATGGGCCTCATAGAAAAGATAGGACAAGTAAACCTCCCAATGCCATTGGATCACAAGAACCTCAATAACAGAGATGGAGAGGACCTGAAGGTTCCCCAGGGCTTCCAAGACAATCAAGTCCTCCTGGACCCATTGGTATTCCTAGTCCTTGCTATGGTGGTGGGGCTAGTGACAACACTAGAATTGAAGGTAAAATGCTTGGTGTCTTTCTACCACATTATGGAAATGAACCAGTGAATTACAAAATCAACACTGAAGAGGTTAAGTCCCCATTTAGATGTGTTAATGGACAAATAGAAAGCCTCATTAGTCTTGATCGCTCTCATTAAAACCTTGCTTAGGATTGCAGAGATGCAAAATACTTCCATCTCAACTTTCAAAGTGGAGAATATTGGGTTGACCATAAACAAGGCTGCAAGATAGATATCCTCAAGGTATTCTGTAATATGGAAGCATGAGAAGCTCATGTGTCTGTCCTTTGTCTCTAAGATAAGAGCTGATGGACGGACCCTGGTGCTGCAAAGAAATGTATTTACTTTGACAACTCCCCATGAGTGGTAGTCTTCTGCTTAGCTATGACAAACATGACCTTCCTGAAGATGTCCTCCAGAGACAGTGATATACCTCCAATCTCTCTCCAGCTGGGCCTACCACATCACAGTTCTGGAGTGTAAATACACAGGTAAGGGAGAAAAACTATTTTTGAATATCAAAGTATTGAATATCAAAAACTATCTTTGAATATCAGACTATTAACTATAGATATTGTACTCTATGATATCAGGTGTCCTGACCAAGAATTTGGTGTGGATAGTGACCCTGTTTACTTTTTATAAACTCATCTCTGAACCACAGAAAAATAATACCTCACACTTGATTATCAAAGTTGAAAATTCTAATTTGGTCAACCAGTACAAGAGCCCAGCTGTGCTGGTTTTCTCTCTGATTCTGTGATAAACATCATGACCAAATGCAATTTGGGGAAGGAAGGGTTTATTTCAGTTTATAGTCACAGTCTTTCATGAAGGCAAGTCAAGACAGGAACTCAGGGCAGGAACCTGGGGGCAAGGATCTGGAGCCAGAAACTGAAGCAGAAGGTTTGTAGGAACACTGCATACTGTCTTGCTCCATATAGTTTGCTCAGTCTGCTTTCTTATGTATCTCATGGCCACTGACCAGGACAGCACCACTCTCAGTGAGCTCCCACTTCAACCATTAATTTAAAAAGTGACCCCTCAAGCTTGCCTGCAGGCCAATCTGATGTGGGCAATTCCTCAACTGAAGTTTTGTCTTCCCAGGTAAGTCAGTCTGTACCAAGTTGACAAAAACTAACCAGTACACCAACTAAATTCCATTAATTTATTTCCAAAATGTATTAGCTATAATTTGACAGAAAAAATATACATTTTTTTCTATCCCACCCAGCACACTTCAGATGTCTTCATTTTATTTTGTAATCAATTTCAAATGCCTCAAGGATACAATAAGAAATAAACTTTAACATTCTAAACATGGAACAAAAAATAATTTCCTATCTAGGTATTGAGATAATTGTTGTTGCTATGGTGTTCCTGATTGTAGCACTTTTTACTAAACTAGGAAATATATACATATATATTTATAATTGTTTAGTTGGTATATACATGTGCATATATGATCTCATGGAGATACTTCAAACTGCAATTGATTAGAAAAGATTCATTCTATGGCTCATCTCTTGGTTATTAATACTCATGACAATAAAATCTTATTGCTATTTCAACATTATTTATCTTATTTGATAACAGTTATCACATATGTAGCCTCAAAACTGTACACGGATGTCCAACCAAAAACTAAACCTACAAACTAAAGTGAAAGTTGTATCCTGTTTTTATCCTCTCTCAAATTCTGAAATTCATGGATCCACTCATCTAGAACTCAGATTTCTCAAGGGCACTTGTCTTTGATTCCAGAAGAGAAATCTTGCAGAGAAGTTCAGAGCCTAGGATAGAGGCACTACCTGATATTCCCACACCTCCGACCTGACCCAAACAATGCAAGCTCTGCATTTCAGCCTTGTGATGCACACATTCTTAAAGTTACATTTCTCAGAGTAATACAGGACTTCCCACTAAGAGCAGGGAATGCAACTGAGCACAGATATGATTCATAGGTAAAGGGGAGGGTTGCACATATCCATGTTCACTGTCAATGATCTGACCCTTTTTGGAGTTAACCTGCTATCATAGAAACAAAGGATGATTCTGGGAATAGAACACCATAGAACAGATGGGCCACTGGCACAGAAAGGATCTCTGTGTCTACAGTCTGGATTCACTTAAGTTATAAAACATGCTAGCCGGGCGGTGGTGGCACACGCCTTTAGTCCCAGCACTCAGGAGGCAGAGGCAGGTGGATCTCTGTGAGTTCAAGGCCAGGCTGGTCCGACAGCCTCCAAAACAATACAGAGAAACCCTGTCTAGTAAAACCAAAAAAAAAACATGCTGAAGTCTTAAGAAGAAAAAGTGTCCAAGAATTTGCCATTGATGATTCATCAATGCATTCTCTACTGATTGCCAAGCACTGTCAGCTACTATGGCAGCAAATTCAGCTCTACAATGTGGTGAGATCAAAATGCTATTCATAAAAATTGTTTAGGGACTAAGAGAAGAAACTCAGGCCTCCACACATGTGCATTCCTACCTATGTATAAACATGCACACACATGAACAGGCACATACACACACACGTGCACACACACGCATGCACCAGCAGCAGCACAAGTGATTTTCAAGCTTTCCTCAAATACTATTATTACCTGAACAGATGTGAGGGCAATTTTGAGTCCCAGCACATGGCAATTCAGTTCAAATTATTTACATCCAAAAGAGGAGACAGCAAGTCAAGAGCCTCTTGTATCCTAAGTAAAAGATCCTCAGGTTTGTGCTGAAAATCTTCCAGGAATGACAAATATTGCATAAGTCAGAAGTTACATAAACCATCTTGACAAGAGAAAACTATATGTCATTGTTTATATAACATCAACAAAAGTTGTTTTGGGAAATGTCAGAAATACTAATGAAAATCTTCAGTATAGAAAGCACTGATGTTCATTTCCAAATAATAAAGCCAATGCATGTTCACTCATGATATGAAAATAAGTATAAAGTCCCCATCCCTACTTCTACCAATTTTATTATTGTCTTCTTCCTCTGTGTAACTCTGCTAGAAAACTGTCCTGTCTTTCAGGATTTATCTACCACTGAGTCCAGTACATGCTTTCCCATTACTGATAAATCATATACAACTCATGGGGAGATAAGAATCATGACTAGTGCCATCAGAGAACCCCATTCCTAATATTCAGTGCCTCTATCACCACACATGGTTCACAGTACTGTGTCAACAAGCAGCCTAACTCTGGTTCATAGACCATCATCACTGAATCTACCATTGCTGTCAATATTAAACATATAAAATGAGAAAAATTACAGAATGGAGCACAAAATATTGGTAACCTGGCATAAAAGGTAAAGTGAGGAAAAGAGAAAGTTCATGTAACAATTCAGGAGCAAAAGGGGAATCCTGTGTTGACAGAATTCAGCCAGATGCTAATTGAATATCTGTCGGTACCCTGATTATTATTCTATACAGGGATGTTGTAACCCGTTATTGAGGAAAAGTGGGCAAAGTGTGTGGTAGTTTGAATTTATGTGGGTCCCATAAGCTCAAGGGCACTATTAGATGTGGCTTTGTTCGAGAAAGTGTGGCCTTGTTAGAAGAACTGTGTCACCATTGGGGTGGGCTTTGAGATCTCTTTTTTCTCGAGCTTCGCTCAATGTGACAGTCAATAGACTTCCTGTTGCCTGCAAGAGCAGTACTCTTGCAGGGACTCTCAGCTCCTAAACAATATCTGCCTGCGTGTTGCCATGCTCCCCTTCATGATCATAATGGACTGAACCTCTGACACTGTAAGCGAGTCACCCTCAATGAAATGTTTTTATTTATTAAGAGTTGCCATGGTCATGATGTCTCTTCACAGCAGTAGAAGTCCTAACTAAGACAAAGTGTTAACAGGATTTCTCTATAATATTTCTTACAAATGTCAATCTATACTTGTCTCAAAATATTAATAACGTCCTAAATTAAGTAGCTACTGATGCATACATACAACAGCACAAATGAATCTTGAATCCATCTTTCTAAGGGATAAAAGGCAGACACACAATTTTATATACTCTATCAATGATCTGTGAACATTCAAAAGATGCAAAACCTGTGGACTTTTTTTCCTATGAGGATAAACAATACCAGAGTGACTACTGTGACTTCCAGGAATGAATAAGAGGGTTGTGTGGGAGAAATTTTCAGATGGCTGACTGCTTCTGCATTATTAAGTAGGCAGGACCTGGCAGGTCTGGAAGCCATTGAGGATGGACTGTTCCCCAGTGACCTGCTTTGGGTCCCAGCTTCTGTTTACAGGATGACATTAGAAAGCAGAGAATTTTTGTGATTTTTGAATGTATTGTTTTCAAAGCATTGCTAAGGTACCAACATGAGATCTCAGGGTGGTTCCTGAGGACACCTGACAGGCTTACAAGTCAGGAGATAAAATGTTAGGTTACAAGTACAGGAAATCTTTACTGTAAAGTTCATAGTCTTGCTTGAGATTTCTGGAGAGGAAGAGAAATGAAGCCAAACCCATGACCCTATGCAGCCAAGCTTTAAGCATAGTTGTGTAGTACTATCCTCTGAGCCACACTGTAGCCATCTTCAGGTGTTCTGCTGGGACTGTTCCCAAATATCATCACACCTAGGCCTGTTGACTGTACAACTTCCCACAGAGAAAGGGGGGGGGGAGGGAGAGCATGGGCCCTTGCCCGACCATCTGGCCACTCCTCCCAACCAGTTATAAGCAATTCTGCCCTGACTGCATATAGAGGTCTCAGAGGAGGAGCTAGATGATATAAATGTATAAGGACGAGGGGGCAACATGGAGAAGCCGCTGTCCATGCTGCAGGTCTTCCATTTCGACTGGTTTAAGGACACCTCTGATCCTGCCCATAGCCCCTCACCCATGGCTCTGTAAGCTTCTCCTGGTGAGCTTTGGTGGCTTCATAAGCTTGATTTATCTTTGGGGCTTTAAGCAGAGGGAAGATGGTGCTGATGGCTCACTCACATAAGGGGTTTGATCAGCACTGGTGCATTGCTAGTTTTAGACATGTGGAAACGTTATCGTCTGTATGTTGGCAACTTTCGTAGTGAATATTAACCGTGCTGAAATTCTTGCTTGTTACCTCTGAATAAGAGGCTCCTTCCCCACCCCATGTCCCCATAATGTTTTGTCTGTCTGTTTTTCTTAGATGACCAACCTTGTACATACCTCTCAGGTAAGCTTCTGGAATCCCCTCCAATCCAAGAGTGAGGCATTATACGGTTTCCCCAGCCCCCAATGTTTTTTTTTTTATGACTGTTACCAGAGTATCTAAGATCAAAGTTGGGTCCTGGCATAACAAACTAGGCTTGTTCACTTTACTTCAACATACACAATAAAGAGACAAATAACAGAGAGGGGTAGATTAAGGAAATGTACTCAGTGTGACCACATAATAGGAACTAATAGAGAAGTCCAGTGACGAACTCCAACTCCCTCACAAGTCTGTCTTCAAGTACTGGAATAAGGATCAGCTTTTTTGTTAGTTTGTTTGTGTGTTTGTTTGTTTGTTCTGAGACAGGGTCTTACAATATAACCCTGACTGACCTGGAACAGGGTAAGTATACTAGGCTAGCCTTGAATTCACAAATCTCTGACTGCTTCAAGAGGATTGGAGGCTTGTGCCACCACACCTAGAGAGGATGCTTATTTCAATAGCCAGTGAAAGGGCATGAATGTCTGCAGAATATTTTTGCTTCTGTCAGAGTAGTAACAAGACCACTCATCCTCAGAGGACCAAGCACACCCACCATAAAAACAAAACAAAACAAATGCCAGGAAGACCCTTAGACTCGTCCATAGCAGGCAGAGGGAGCATCTGCTTCTTCTCTTCCGAGTCCTAGTACAGATAACTGACATAGGAACATCTCTACAGTCATCAAGCCATTACTATAAGCAGAGGCTAATTCACAAAAAGACCCATAAAAGCAGTTGCATAAATTTGCAGTAATCAGCAGGAGTTCTCCACAGGGGTCACCAAAACAAAGTACATATAATAGTGATAATTCTCCATAGGGGCCACCAAAACAACACATGTACAATATTGCACATGCCTACTCAAGTTAAAATAATGATTTCTTAAAACTCAGTCAAATTCAAATGCAAGCAGACACATTTACTAAGAATCTTAATTTTTATCCAACAAAAAGAGGACCGCACACCAAAGCAAGCACCTAAAGGCTATTTAAGCCTCAGGCCTAGGAG
Source organism: Mesocricetus auratus (assembly GCF_017639785.1). Taxonomy (NCBI): domain Eukaryota; kingdom Metazoa; phylum Chordata; class Mammalia; order Rodentia; family Cricetidae; genus Mesocricetus; species Mesocricetus auratus. Next base: position 10,268,260 of record NW_024429183.1, on the reverse strand, counting down.
ATAACCGATCTCGTTCAGCTGGTACTATAAGTAATGCTAGCGACTTCACAGTTTTCACACCTCAGACTTGGAGATGATAAATTAACCAAACCTAAAGATGAGTGCAGCAATGAGACTATAAGGAAGCAAATGTGCTGGTTAGTTTTAACTGTTAATTTGACATAGCCAGAACCACCGGGGAAAGGGAATCTCAACTTGGGGGGTTGCCTAGGTCAGATTGGTCTGTTGGCCTGTCTGATGGGCTTGTCTTGGTTGTTAATTGAGGAAGAAGACCTTTTAATGTTGCTGAGCCCTGAACTATGTGAGAAAGAGGAAAGCTGAGTGGAAGCAGCAGCAGGAAGTGCATTCATTTCTCTCTGTTCTTTTCCTTGTTAGAATTTTTTGAGATTATTTTTGCCTTCCTTTTCTCCCTTCAACCCCTTCTAGGTGCCCCTCCTTGCTCCCTCTTAAATTCATGGCCTCTTTTTCTTTAGTTGTTGTTGTTGGTGGTGGTGGTGGTGGTGGTGGTGGTGGTGGTGGTGTGTGTGTGTGTGTGTGTGTGTGTGTGTGTGTGTGTGTGTGTTCCTATATCTATAAATACGACCTGCTCAGTATAATGTTGCTTGTATGTGTGTTTTCAGGGTTGACCATTTGGTATTGGTTAACCAACTGGTGGGTTCCTGCATGGGGAAGACGATGTCTCCCACTCTCCTCATTCCTTAGTCACCTGTAGTTCTTTGTCTTGGCTTGAGGCCTCATAGACCTCCCTTTCCCATGTTAGCATGTCTATTGGTGTCATCTTTGTTCAGCTCACACTTAGGCAGTCATGTTGGTGAGATTTCGAGTGTAGTTTCTAAATTTACTAGGAGGCACAGTCTTAAAGCAAACTCTCTGATCCTCCGGCTCTTGCATTCCTTCCGCCCTCCTCTTCTTCAATGATGCAGAGAGAACCTGGCAGCTGAAAGACCCCCAGAGTGGGGAGACCCTCACTCAAGTCTCGGGATAAGCCGATGCCCCAGTAATTCAAGAAGCCCCGTGGGACCTCATGAGAAGAGCACTGCAATGCCTGCTGGATGTCATGGCTCATTCTAAGGATTGCGAAGTACGCAATGAGGGCTCCAGAGCAGACAGAACCATGGACCTGTGATGGATTGACAGCCTTGTCAATGCAGCAGTGACATCTGATCTTTAAAAACTGAGGCAGCAGAAAGGAATCAGGACACTCTGGGCCCAGTGCAGGACCTGAGCAAAGGAGCCCTTCCGGCCAACCTGCTTAGTGACACCATGTACGGTGTGGAATCACACCATGTCACCAGGAACTGGAGAGAATCACGCCATATCCTCTGGAACTGGGGAGACTCAAGTGAAGCTCCTAAGAAGTGAGAAGCAGGGGAATGGAAGAGGAGCCCCTTGTCTGAAGAGGTTTAGAGCAGCAGTGAGGGTCAGAAGAGCAAATAAGAGCCACAGGTACTGAGTAAGCCCAGAGGCCCGTGTGGGCTTTGGCGTGCTAATAGGCATCTCAAACAGTCATTTGTCCTGGGTTTCTTTGGAATCTGACATTAACCACAACAAAATGATAAGTACCTGAGGTTATGAGCACAGTTAGAAATCAGATCTGATCCATCCACAGGGTACACAAATATCAAAGCACCATTTCCATCAGAGAAATACACTAAGTTGCTTTCCCACTTTTAGCCAAAAGTCTGAGAAAGGATACGCAATGCTTCTCAATTACAAATTGTTTTAAAAACTACAAACAAGACTCTGTTTGTTTAATTTATTAATTCAGTATGTATAAGAATCATTATGAGCTGATGGAAGCAGAAACAAAGATTCACAGCTAAGCACTGAGACAAACGTCTGGAATCCAATTGTAGAGAGGGAGGGGTGATGAGCAAAGGGGTCAGGACCATGCTGAGGAAACCCACAGAAACAGCTGACATAAGCAAGTGAGAGCTCACAGACCCCAGACTGGTAGCTGAAGAACCAGCATAAAACTGAACCAGGGTCCCTGAATGTGGGTGTCAGTTGCGGGGCTTGGGCTGTCTATGGGGCCTCTGGCAGTGGAACCAGTATTTATCCCCAGTGCACGAATGGGCTTTGGGAGCCCATTCCCTCTGGAGGGATACTCTCTCAGCCTAGATACTCGGCCAGGGAGGGGTGTGTTCCTACTCCAAATGATGTGACGGACTTTGATAATCCCCCATGAGAGGCCTCACCCTCCCTGAGGTGTGGGTGGGGGTGGGTGGGGGGTGGTGGGGAGAATGGGAGAACTGGAAGGAGAAGGAACTGGGATTGGTATGTAAAATAAGATTGTTTTTAATTTAAATAAAAATTAATTTTAAAATTTCTCAAAACAGAATCATTATGGTTAAGTTTCTGTGCAAGGTATGTTATATTTGTGTGTGTGTGTGTGTGTGTGTGTGTGTGTGTGTGTGTGTGTGTGTGTGTGTGTGTGTTAGAAGAGTCAGGATCACACCACATAACAAACTTAATACAAGAGATTTGTTGGGGGCTTATACAAAGGCTGCCTCTGAGCAAGGATGGGAAGGAAGGGGACAGGCCATGAAGGCACAGGCCTTATAAAAGGTGTGAGACTTGTGGAAATGTGTCAAATTTGGTGGCTGGTGATGATGTGGCCACTGGCTCCGAGTCACTGAAGGCAGGCTGGAGGAGGACCTGGTTCTGGAATGTGGGTGGTTCTGGGTTTACCAACACAGTGTGCTTAGAACTTATCAGAGAGCCACAGATCCATCAGGAGGCACTAGTGTAGTGACCAGTCCCCCATTTTAGCAGCCATTACAGGCTAACATGTGCTTGCATGACCTTGCCACTTGTGTCCTGGTCACTAAGGTCAGATGCCCTCCTCGTGACAAGGAACCAATCAGAAGTTAGTTGGCGGGGCTATACTTTACAGCTCTGGGTGTGCTTTACAGACAGTGCACAACAGTGATGTGCAGAATATAGCAACTGCCCTGGGAGGGCCTATGGGCTATAACAACCAGTTGACCAATCAACATAGGGCAGGTCACCCAAACCTGAAAGTGTACCAATCCTGAGACTGTTTCACACCCTGAGAGATTCCCAACTCAACATTTTTAGATCCCTACTGACTAGCCCATCACAGAGTAACTTGCCCTTCTGCCCTCTCTTGAGAAACCGGAGACCTCAAGATAAACTTAAAAGATAACACTCCTTGATCCAGGAACTAGCTCACCACATTCCTGCTCAATGTTTAACTGTACAATGCCTAAAGAATGCTTGCTTGAGATAACCTTCCTGTTAAGACATAAGCTATCATTTAACTTCCTCATCCTTTATGTTTATGATGTTTACCTAACTCCCTCATTCTTTATGGTTTTTCCCTTTTAAAAACCCCCGACTGCAGCTACTAGGGGTCGAACTCCTCTGCCCCTGCGAGGGTTATGAGCTCAGCCCCAATGTTCTGGTTCCCCGAATAAGCCTCGTGTGCTTGCATCAAGAACGGTCTCTCTTGAATTATTGGGGCATCGGCTTATCCCGAGACTTGAGTGAGGGTCTCCCCACTCTGGGGGTCTTTTAACCCCTAGACACTCCCCTTACATTGCCCTTTAAGATCCCTGCCTCGAGGTTGCTTGGGGTCTTTTCTCCAGCCATTCGCCATGGTGGCGGGGTGAAGGGCCCAAGCTAATGGATTTAGCTCGTTAAACATCCACAATAAAAGACTCTTTGCTTTTGCATTGAAATGGGCCTCTTGGTGATTTGGGGGTTCAGAATTTGGGCACAACACTAAGGTACTCTTTTCCCCAGCTGGCAGCTGGTACCTATTTGTCTCAGAGATCTAAAGGTTGAAAACTTACAAACAATGTAATGAGGAAGCATCAGAAAAGGGTCCCTTTGGTGGTGTGGCCAAGACAAGACACTGTGAGATTAGTCACACTGTGTAACAGATCTAATGCAAGAGATTTATTAGGGGAGATGGGGAGAGCAAAAAGCCATCTCAGAGTGGGATAGAGATGAGAGAGCGAGCCAGACAGACAGAGAAACTAGGAGATGGAGAGAAGGAACAAGATGGGGGGTGGACAAGACAGAGAACCAATTTGGGGTTGGCTGGGGTCTTTAGGGATGTGCATGTTGCTACACAACTCACACAACCTACAGGGATGCAAATGCTTGGGTTGTCATAAGCTGCAGCAGCTGAAGAAACAGCAGCAGTCACAGCCACCGCAGGTTGGTAGGGATGCCAGATTTACAACAGGCAGTCTGTTGCATGATCAGAAAAGGAGGCATTAGGTGAGGCTTTGCGTCCTGCCCAACAGGATGGCGAATGTGGGAAGGGACTATGCTAGGAGAGCACGAAGAGTATAACTCTTGGGAGTACCAGTCTGTGGGGGTGGGGGGAGGGCAGGAATTTCTCATGATCAGGGGCTTTAAAAGCTACTGTCTTGTGACAAATGTATGTCAGTCATTTTTCTCTACATGGGCATCCTGCTCAAATAGTAAAAACTTTTGCTTTCCCAAATTCTGTGAGTTTGTTATTACAGAGCGAGGGTCTTGTTTATCACAGCTTGTGGCAGGGGCAGCCATACACCACAACTTGCAGGAGCACATTTGCCCCTTTCTCCTTTCATATACATTCCAGTGATGAAATTCAAGTCATCAGGAGAAGCCGCTAAGTGCCTTGACCTCATGAACCCCTGATAACAAGATTCTCAATGGCAACTTTATGTTTCTTTCAGGTGTGAAACAAACAGATTAAAGTACATTTTGCATAGAAACTTGTAGAACAGTCAATAGAGACCAATATTGTGAAGTATTATGCCCCCCTGTTTGTGTATCATTCGTGGCACAGTGAGGGGAACAGGTGAGTCTGATATACTTAGATACTAACCTAGAACTGAATTGCTTTATTTTGTTGTCTTCCTCTCTAAAGGAATCTTCTAAGGGAAATGTCATAGAGCAATTGTGACAGCTAATCTTCGTTGTCAACTAACATATGCAGGAAGAGAGACTTCAACTGAAGAATTGCCTCCACCAGGCATGGCCAACAGACATGTCTTTGAAGCATTTTCTTAACAGCTAATTGATGTGGAAGGTGCAGCCTATTGTGGGTGGTACCATCCCTAGGTAGACTCTATAGCAAAGCAAATTTAGCAAACTATGAGAACAAGCCAGGAAGCAGCTTCCTTCCATTAAGCTACCAGTTTGAGTTACTGCCCTGATTTCCACTTGGCAGGAAGCAAGGTGAGAGAAAACCTTCCCTCCCCTCCCCAAGCTGCTTTTGATCTTGTTGTTTATCACAGCAACAGAATACACACACACACACACACACACACACACACACACACACACACACACCTACCTTTTAAAAAAGAAAAATGTAACACTTATAATAAAAGAAAAAACTTCAAAGGAAATTAACTCAAGCGCTAAGCCTGTTGTTGCTCCATCTGCCTTTCAAAGAGAAAACTGGGGCAACCTCAGGCAAATGTCCCCCAGCTGCTGGGAATTTGTATGAGAATAGTCACAGGCCTCTTTGTCTCTGAGATTATGGACTCTCATCACTCCTCCTATAAGACTCTCTTCACTGGCACATACTACCAGCCACCCCTCCAGACAATTCAACTCCCAGGCTCCCCTGGATTTCTGTCGAAAAGGGGCCCATTCTGAAACACAGGAAAGTCCCCTTGAATCTCAGAAGATGCAGCAGCTGATTTGGCAGTGACCCTGTGCCCTCTCTTCCTCTTAGTCTCTTGGGGTGGTGGTGCTGCTGACTGGCTTTGCATTGTCTCAGGAAGACAGATCAAGAGTCTGGAGACCTGTGATGTCAGAGGTCTTCACCCATAAATGCTTATGCAGTTTGACCTTCCATCCAATACACCCAGAAGAACTGAAGAGCAAGTTTATGGTGGCCTTGCATTCTGGAAAATCCTATGTGCATTGCATTTTCCACCAGCAGGAGTATTGTTGGACAGCACATTATGCATTGACATGGATGTCAAGAACTCTGAGAGGAGCACACATCCTAGTCATGGTGACTGTCATATAATGTCCAGATATGAAATTTTGAGTTGTACTTTGGGATAATAATCCCCCCCTTTATTCCCAGAAAGAGAAAATGTTGAAGAAATGACCTGATGATAGTTTGGTTATAGTAGACGTAAAGAAGAAGATGGAATGTTGACCAGGGTATCCAATGCTATTGTCTTCCTTAGGGTTTCTATTGCTGTGATGAAACACAATGACCAAAAAGCAAGTTGGAGAGGAAAGTGTTTATTTGGCTTATACCTCCATATCACTGTTCATCATCAAAGGAAGTCAGGACAGGAACTTAAACAGGGCTGGAGCCTGGAGGGAGGAGCTGATGCAGAGGCCATGGAGGGGTGCTGCCTGTTGGCTTCCTCTCATGGCTTGCTCAGCCTGCCCAGGACCAGCAGTCAGGGATGGAACTGCCCACCATGGGCTAGGTCCTCCTCCATTGATTCCCCATGGATCATTAAATGAGAAAATGCCTTACAGCTGGATCTTATGGGGAGATTTTCTTAACTGGGATTCCCTCCTCTCAGATAACTCTAGCTTGTGTTAGGTTGACCTAAAACTAGCCAGGACAGTTAAAATAGACCAGATGGTAGTTTCCTGTTAAAAGATTACACTACTCAGGTTTCCTTATGGATAGAGGGAAGGGAAAATGTTAGAACATATGGTGCCATCATTTTACACCTTATAAAGGATCACAGCCATCTTTTTCTGTAGGCATTCTTAACCATTCACATTTGTGAAAATATGACACCCTGCATGTATAAACATGGCCTCACCTCTCTAAAGTCAGATCCCTCTTTTGTTCTGCCTTCCATGTCTTTTCAGCTACCTCAGAAATATAACATAATATTTATGTTATATTGGTATATATATATATATATATATATGTATGTATATTATATACCAAAACCCCAGATGGCATCTGGAGCCCCACCTGTAACAGGCAACTCTAAGCCTTTTCTTTAGGACTTTTTGACTTCCTTACTGTCCTTCCCTACTCCTGGGGACCTGATCTTTTGGGAACACACATGCTACCAGCTTCTCTACCTCCATGAGTGGTGGCAAGTCTGGCAGATGGAGACTCTGGTTCAGAAAGCTTTATCGGCATACTGTGTACACCCATTGGAGTCCCAAGAGGTCCTGGCATGGCCACTGGCTACTCTCAGCCAGTCACTTCTTAGATCTCTACATACATCTATGACTTTGAAGATGCAGGTGGTGGTTCAAGGCTGTAGAATAAAAAAGGCTAACTTAGGACATACCTTTTGGCCTGGAAGCTGAGTAAGTCACAATAAAATATAAATGTTATCCTTGATTCCTAATTGTGTCCTGGGACAATTAGATAAAGATAAATAGGAGATACTGCTGAGACAAAAGGAAATTGAACATCCATAAACTTGTAAATCAGTGAAAAGTATCTCTGTCCTAAAAGAAAACATTTTAATTTTAGAAGATATTCAGAAGTAAAATATATAACCTTCAAGTACACATACAACATTAAAAAATTTAAAAAAAATGAAATAAGTCATTCAAGCTAAGTTTCAAAGCACATTAAAAAATCATGACAAAAGATACAAAAGTCGGCTAAGTGAATAGAAATTCATGGCGTACCTGAGGTTCTTCAGACGATGGCTCTAGGGTGCACAGTCATGTTGTTTATGAAGAACACACTCCGGATGAAGAGGTCTTCAGAACTGGACACAGGTGGAAGAACAGTTGTCAGTCTCAGGCCCCAAAACTATCAATAGCTGTCTTTAGCTTTCTCCTGAAGGGGGTGTTGGTGGGTAAGTTTTTGTCTCAGCTCTTGCGAAAGGGAATTGATTTTGTCTTCCTTCATCAGACTTTCTTTGATTGATCTTTCTTTTTTTCTTATTTATTTTACATACTGGCCACAGTTTCCCCTCCCTCCTCTCCTTCTGCCCCATACCCTCTGATACCTGGTCAGCATGAAGGCTGGAGAAGCCTACTTATGTTCACCTTTGGAAAGACTAATGCAAGTCTGTGATCTCACATAAGCTCAGGTTATCAGACTCTGTGGGTTTACCCATCATGATCTTGACACCCTCCATTCTACACACACCCCCATCTACTCCTCCTCCATTTCTGTTCAAAAGGGGTTAGGGCTCCCATGGGAGAAACAAAGCATGGCATATCCAGTTGAGATAGGGCCAAGCTCCTCCCCCTTGGATCAAGGCTGGTGAAGCATCTCATCATTGGGAATAGGTTCCAAAGGGCCAGGTCCTGATCCCACTGCTAGGGGTTCCACAAACAGACCATGATACACAAATGTCACCCAGATGCAGATGGCCTAGGTCAGTCCCATGCTGGCTCCCTTGCTGTCAGTCCAGCTAAGATTCCTAGCAATAGCGGAGAGGGTGCCTGAACTGGTCTTCCCCTGTAATCAAATTGGTGACTACTCTAATTGTCATCATAGAACCTTCATCCAGTAACTGATGGAAACAGATGCAGAGATCCACAGCCAAAGCACTGGCCAAGGTCTGGAAGTCCAGTTGAAGAGAGGGAGGAAAGATTATAATGAGCAAGGGCCGGGGGTGTCAAGATCATGATGGGTAAACCCACAAAGCCAGATAACCTGAGCTTGTGTGAGCTCGCAGACTTTGATTAGTCTTTCCAAAGGTGAACATAAGTAGGCTTCTCCAGCCTTCATGCTGACCAGGTATCAGAGTGAGGTTCTATTTGCATAGAGCTTGTGTTCTCATAAATACCCTCCACAGATTAAAATGTATGAAGTGTCTGGAGGACCTGATTCTCTGTGTCCTTGGAAAGGAACACTGTAGCTTATGTTTCCTCATTAAAGGTAATATTCATTGGATTTCTATACTGTCTAGTTCATGATGGAGCCCCTAGAGAAGACTACATTATATCTCAAAAACCTGAGACTATTACTATTAATTTCTGAAAATAGCATTAAATTTGTAAATCAGTTAATTGAGGATTATTTTATCCTAGATGTGTGGACTGAGCCAGTTTAGTTACAATTATCTTTTAAACACAGAGGAAGCCATTAGGGTTGGTGGCACATGCTATGAGACAAAAACTTACATGGCCATTGTAACTATGATGGCAGAAATGGATCATTAGCCAAAGAATTTCCACAAAGATGATGAGGCTCAAAGTGGGACACCTTATGGTTCTATCTCTTAATGGGTAGAGTCAAGAGGTCCTTGAATAACCATGCAGAAGAGGGTGCTAAGAACAACTGCATACAATAGTCAATCACATCTGCCTATTGATGTGTCCCAAACATACAAAAGGAATTTGAGTTAACAGAATGGTTCCAAATGATGGCCATAGCCAATTTCCAATCTGTTCCTTGATGATGGATATGTCATTGGAAAATCAGGTGAATACTAAGCTCCATGGTGCAGGACTTAGCTCAGAGAAACAGGGGTAAGACCTTTCAAATGGAAGCCTTCAACCAGGTACATCTGTTCCATGATGTACAAGAACTGGATTACCCCATACTGTGAATGTGTGGGATAAGATTCATGAACCAAGGGAGAGAATTGAACCCTATAACAAGGTGTTTCAGAAACTGAGAGAATAGTTGTTTAGAGCAGTATAAATAGGGGTAGCAGATCCAGAAGCTAAGCGAATACTCATAGAATCTTTAGCTTATGAGGATGCAAATCCACAATGCAAAAAGATGCTTTGGCCCTTAAACATCAGATCAGCAAGAACCATTGGATGAATGGATCCTGTACGCAGCCAACATTGAGTATAATGATTATGCACTGAAACTTGGGTAGGAGAAGCCTGTTAGCATAATGTTATTTATTTGTACTCTTAATTTAGGTCATTTATCATTTGTAGAAATTTGCCAAAATATATGTTTTTTGATTCCTCCATGTACATTTAATTCATCCTCTGTAGCTAATCTACCATTCAAAGTGGTATGATTTTTTACAATAGGCACTGGATTTTCTAATCATCCTGGGGAAGATTGTTCTCCCCTGTGACTGGAAATGACTGGGCCTTCGAGAGCCCACACACACACCAAGGAGTTTCTCAATTGTAAAGGGTTCCTTGCTTGTCTCTGGTCGATCTACATTCATTGGTCCAGTGTTATCCTTTGCCCCATCATCTACATAACCCAAAGGTTGAGGCCATCTGTTTGATTCATTTCTAGAAGAAGCATTATTTCTAGGAATGCCTCGTCTACAATTTCTTCTAGATGTCCTATTCTACTACAATTAAAACACCTGGTATTTTGATTCTTTTCAAACTTTTGGAGATTGTTTCTTCTACCTAAACTTCAGTAATCCCACAATTAAAACATCTGGTATTTTGATGTCTTTTCAAACCTTGGAATTCTCCTGTATTCTTTATCAAAAATAAATCTAGAAAATGGAGAATGTTTACAAACCTGAGAGTCATCAATAAAGAATTCAGCTTACAGGCTCTCTACAGCCTGGAATGCCCTTGCCTTCTCTAATACCTAAAGAATGGCCTGTTATAGTTAGCGATTTAAAAGTCTGCTTCTTTACCATACCATTACAAGAAAAAGGTAGGGAAAAATTTGCCTTCAAGGTGCCAACTTAGAACAATTCTCAGCCAGTCAAGACATATCAATGGATGGTCTTGCCACAGGGAATGTTAAATAGTCCCATCCTGGGCCAATATTTTATGCAAAAACCATTAGAAATAATTCATAAACAGTTTCCACAATCCATAATTTACCATTATATGGATGATACACTTTTGGCTGATTCTAAGGCAGAAATGTTAGAAAAAATGTTTGAGGAAGTTTTACCTCACTGGAAATTACAAATTGCCCCTGAAAAAATACAAAGAGGAGATTCCATCAATTACTTAGGATATAAAATAGGTCTACAGAAAATTAGACCACAAAAAGTACAGATCAGGAAAGAATGATACCAGACTCTTTTTTTTCTTTTTCTTTTTTCTTTTTTTGGTTTTTAGAGTCAGGGTTTCTCTGTGGCTTTGGAGGCTGTCCTGGAACTCGCTCTGTAGACCAGGCTGGTCTAGAACTCACAGAGATCTGCCTGCCTCTGCCTCCCAAGTGCTGGGATTAAAGGCATGAGCCACCACCACCCAGCGATACCAGACTCTTAATGATCGTCAAAAATTACTAGGAGAGATTTCTCAACTATAGACTATTGTTGGAGCAGATGGGCATGATTTGAAAAACTTGAAAATTAACTGAAAAGGGGACAAGGACTTAAACAGTCCACAAATATTATCAGCTGAAACTGAAAAGGAATTAGAATGGGTAGAAAAGAGAATACTAGAAGCACATGTGGACTATGTGGATCCAAAACTAGACTGTGTTCTTGTTATATTACCATCTAGAGAATACCCTTCAGGGATTTTGATTCAGAGAGAAGATATCATATTAGAATGGATATTTCTACCATGTAAACAGAATTTTTAAAACCCTAAAAACATATACAAAAGATTTCTGATATGATTTTAAAAGGTAAATTAAGATTTCGTCAACTGACAGGAAGGAACACAGCAGAAATTATAGTACCTTTAGCTAATGAAGAAATTTCCTCCTTATGGAAAGATAATGAATATGGGCAAAGAGTTTGCAGTACATTTTTGGGAACAATTAGCAACAACTATCCCAAAAGTGAGAGATTAAAATTCATAAAGAAAATAATTTGGATCCTTGCACAAATTGTAAGAAAAACGCCAATCTACACTGATGCAAACAAATCAGGTATGGCAGAAAATAAATCAGGAAATATAAGTAAAGTAGATCAAAGTCCTTATAACTTTGTACAGAAGGCAGAATTGAATTCCATTCTCATGGTACTTGTGGAATTTACACATTGAGACTGCTGAATTCATTCCTGATTATACAAAATTAACTTCATTGTTTATACAATTACAAGAAACAATCAGGAATAGGACTCATCATACATGATATATATATATATATATATATATATATATATATCACATCAGATCCCATACAGGTCTGTCAGGTCCACTAGCACAAGGAAATGGTGAAATTGATCATTTATTAATAGGAACTGTGCTGGAGGCCTCAGAATTTCATGAAAAACACCATGTGAATAGCAAAGGTTTAAAAAGAGATTTTTCCATCACTTGGCAGCAAGCTAAGGAAATAGTAAAAAAAAGTCCTACTTGTTCCTTCTATAACCAAACTCCTTTACCAGCAGGTAGTAACCCTAAAGGTATACATAAAGATGAAATTCGGCAAATGGTCATGTTTCACTAGGCAGAATTTGGAAAATTAAAATACAATAGATGCATTTTCAGGGTTTTTTATCTATTTAAATTAAAAACAAGCTTGTTTTACATGTCAATCTCAGTTCCCTCTCCCTCCCCTTCTCCCCTGTCCCCCAACAATCCCCTATCCTATTCCCTTTCTCCTCCCCAGGGAGGGTGAGGCCTTCCATGGAGGACCTTCAAAGTCTGTCATATTATTTGGAGCAGGGTATAGGCCCTCCCCCATGTGTCTAAGCTAAGAGAGTATCCCTCCATGTGGAATGAGCTCCTAAAGTTCATTCATATACTAAGGATAAATTCTGATCTGCTACCAGAAACCCCATAGATTGCCCAGGCATCCTAACTGACATCTACGTTCAGGGGGTCTGGGTTGGTCCTATGTTGGTTTCCCAGATATCAGTCTGGGGTCCATAAGCTCCCTCCCCACTCCCCCACCCCTCACCCTCATTGCCACCCCACCCCCACTCCCCACTCCCCAACCCCTCCACCCCTGTGTTCAGGACAGCTGTTGAAGTAGGTTTCTCCAGCCTGGTTTTTGATGCCTTTGCTCATCACCCCTCCCTCTCTGCAACTGGATTCCAGGAGGTCAGCTCCGTGTTTAGCTGTGGGTGTCTGCTTCTGCTTCCATCAACTACTATATGAAGGCTCTAGGGTGGCATATAAGGTAGTCATCAATCTCATTATCAGGGAAGGACATTTAAGGTGGACTCTCAACTATTGCTTCGATTGTTAGTTGGTGTCATCCTTATAGATCTCTGGACATTTTCCTAGTGCCAGATTTCTTTTTAAACCTATAATGGTTCCCTCTATTATGTTATCTCTTTTCTTGCTCTCCTCCGTTACTCCCCCGATTCAATCTTCTTGCTCCCTCATGTCCTCCTCTTCTCCCCTTCTCTTTCTCTTAACTCTCTCTCCCCTCCCCCCATGCTCCCAATTTGCTCAGGAGATCTTGTCCCTTTTCCCTTCTCCAGGGGACCATGCATATCTGTCTCAGGGTCATCCTTGTTTCCTAGCTTCTCTGGTGGTGTGGATTGCAGCTGATAAATCTTTGCTCTATGTCTAAAATCCATATATGAGTGAGTACATACCATGTTTGTCTTTTTGTGACTCAGTTACCTCACTCAGGATAGTTTCTTCTAGTGCCATCCATTTGCCTGCAAATTTCGAGATTCCATTGTGTTTTCTTTTTTTCCACTGAGTAATACTCCATTGTGTAAATGTACCACATTTTCTCTATCCATACTTCAGTTAAGGGGCATCTAGGTTGCTTCCAGGTTCTGGTTATTACCAATAATGCTATGAACATAGTCAAACAGATGTCCTTGTTGTATGAATGTGCATCTTTTGGGTATATGCCTAAGAGTGGAATTGCTGGATCATGTGGTAGATTGATTCCCATTTTCCTGAGTAACCTCCATACTGATTTCCAAAGTGGATGTATGAGTTGGCACTCTCACCAGCAGTGGAGGAGTGTTCCCCTCTCTCCACATCCTTTCCAGCATAAACTGTCATTGGTGTTTTTGATTTTAGCCATTTTGACAGGAGCAAGATGGTATCTCAAGATTTGTTTTGATTTGCATTTTTCTGATGGCTAAGGTTGTTTCTATATTGATAATTTCCTATTTAGTTCTGTACCCCACTTTTTAATTGGATCCTTTGGTGTTTTGGTTACTAACTTCTTGAGTTCTTTGTATGTTTTGGAAATCAGCCCTCTGTAAGATGTGGGGTTGGACAATATCTTTTCCCATTGTGTGGGCTGCCATTTTGTCTTGTTGACTGTGTCCTTTGCCTTATAGTAGCCTCTCTGTTTCACGAGGTCCCATTTATTAATTGTCTATCTCAGTGTCTGTGCAGCTAAACACTGAGCCAAACTCTTGGAATCCAGTTGCAGAGAGGGAGGAGTGATGAACAAAGGGATCAAGAACAGGCTGGAGAAACCTACTTCAACAGTTGTCCTGAACAAGGGGGGAGGCGCTCATTTACCCCAGACTGAGAGCTGGAAACCAGCATAGAACCAACCCAGACCTCTTTAATGTGTGTCAATTATGAAGTCTGGACAATCTATAGGGCCTTTGGTAGTGGATCAGTATTCATCCTTAGTATACAAAGAGAGCCCATTCCACATAGAGGGAGATTCTTTCAGCCTAGGCACAAGGGGGAGGACCTAGACCCTGCTCCAAATGATATGACAGACTTTGAATATCCCCCATTGAAGGCCTCACCCTCCCTGAGGAGCAGAAAGAGGACTGGGATAGGGGGTGGGGGGGGCCGGGGAGGAAAGTAGGGAAAGGTAATTGGGATTAACATGCAAAACATGCTTGTTTCTAATTTAAATGTTAAAAAAAAGAAAACAAAAAAGATTCCCACACTCTCAGGCACTGACTGTCCATAGACCACAGCTTATTCCTCCCAGGAAAGTCACTCAAGCTGTGCTGACCGTCTGTCTGGCCATGCCCTCATTTCTTTTCAGGATACCTGACAACAGGGTACATGTACATGACAAGATGCCATTTGGTACACAAGTTGTGTCTGCTCCCCCAGAGAGCAGTGTTTGGAGTCAGCATGTAGAGATGGATGGAGTGTGGAGGAGTCTACTAAGTATTTGTCTTTTCTTTTCTTCCCTTCGTCCATCCTTTCTGTTTTGTTCCAGGGTAGTATCTACAGTAATGTAGGGAACGTGTCAGGAATGAAGGCTCTGACTGGCATTTGTGCTCTCAACCTGATACAACATACCCACTCTCCTTCCCAATTTCAACCTTTCACTGGGCATGTCCTTTTGTGTAAAACTTCCAGAATAAGATGGGGCCACTTCATTCTGGAAATCAAACCCATGTCCCCTAGAAGATTAGCTAGTGTTCTTAATTGCTAAACATTTGCTCCCATTCCTCAGTTTTTGCCCACATCTTAGGAAATATTTTTAATGTGGTCTCTGACATTATTGTTTAGTTAAGTTTTACTGACAGGCTTTGAGGTAGCCCACACTGATCTTCACCTCATTTGAATCTGGGACCTTCTGTTCCTTCTTCTGTTTCAAGAAATGCTGGGATTACAAGTGTGCACTATGACCACAGGTGTTACACTTATTGTTTCTAATATGAATGCAGGGCATACAACCAATTTGTCATTTGCATATGTGTTTTATATACTACTCTGTAGGCTTCTGTCAATCATAGATTGTTACTGTATGTTGTCCTCCTCTATATTTGTGAACATATTCTTCTCTGTAGTTTGCATTCTTGAGAAGCACAAGTATAAACCAGTGTTTTATCTCATTGGGATTATATTCCTGAATTGACTAATGTTAACTGAGAGTCCCTTTGAGTCAGAAAAAAATGAGAATGTCAATAATACATGAGCAAAATTTGTGTCTTACGCATTTTTACAATAAATAGACATTTGAATTTAAAAAAAAGAACAACAAAAAAAAGATGGGGCCACTTCAAACAATAGAGATTCTGTGTGGGCTTAGCAGTGCCTTGTGGGCAGCAAAGAGGCTGCATGATCCCTGTGCCCATTGTCACTGACTTCATCCTCCTTCCTCCAACCTGAAATCTCAGAGGCAGAGGACAACTGTGGACAGTGAGCCTTGTGGGGGGAGGTGGGCCATCTGGCACAGAAAGGGCTCCTGTTACTACAGTCCCGCTCTTAGGACTCTCTCTTATTCAAAAGTGTGAAGAAGTTGGAGGTTGTCATAGAATTTGCCTTTAATCGTTCATTGACAAATCCCCTGGTGACTGTAGTGCATTAAAAACCAGGCATTAACCACAGAAGCTTATCTTTGCAAAGAACAGAAAGTGAACACTGGAATTATGTCTACTGAAATTATTTTCAACAGTAACAATAGTTTGAACAGGAATAATATAGTGATAATTGAGGAAATTTTGAAGCACAACAAATTTCTCTTAAATTTTAGTTTAAAGGGAGACATGGGGATTGAAGAATCCCTTTATCTTCAGAAGAACCAGACCAGCTTTCAAATTAAAGTTCTCTTGATGGGCTAAGGGTATAATTCAATAGAATACTTGCCTGGCACACATGAAGCCCCAGTTGTGACACCTAACACAGTTTAGATAAAGTGGTGGCACATGCCTGTAATCCCAGCACTTGGGAGGTAGAGACGGGAGGAACAGTGTTTCAAGGCCTAAATGAGAACTTGTCATTAAAAAAAATAAAGTCTTCCTAAAATGGCAAATATGACAGATGCCAAAATTTATATGAAGCAAAAGAAGTTCCTCACGAAAAAAAAAAAACACATTGCCTGGATAATTTGCAGAATGTCAACAATAGATGCTCTGTGAAGGACCAGAAATGTCAAAATTCTTTTCATCATTTAGAGAATATTGAGTTTCCTTTCAAAATGATGAAATCAATATATGTTTGGTTAATATTCTAAAATAAGGAAGAACACTTAGTCCTACCTTTTTTGAAAATTTAAAACAGAATCACTTTTATCTGAATGAGTCTAAGGTTTTGAAGAGCTAAGGGTGTAACTCAATAGACTGCTTGCCTAGCATACAGAAGAAGGTCTATAAGGTGTTAACCACTTAGAAGACCCAAAGGAGGGCTTAGAAAGGATGAATGAGGTTGACAGGTGTCAATGAACATGTATGTGTTCTTAGCAGTGCTCGTTGGTAAGACAGTGATTTCTAATCTAGAATTTGACATTTAGCAAGTCCATACCCAGTCTTCTCTACTTCACAGTACACACTCATTTCTAAGGACCTGAGGGAAAAAAATCACACATGCCTTAGATTTTCTATCCTTGGGGATACCGAACCTAGATGAATCTTGGCAGAGCAGATGTCTGTCTAGGTATACTGGTATGCAGACCACAATGCTCAACACATATGATCCTATGAGCTGACGCTACTGATCACCAGACACACTTGTCTAAAGCAGTTTATGTGCTATTGAGAGGGGAGCCCTGAGTTTCCACCTTCTAAGAATGAGGAAGTAATTTCCACACTAATAAGATAAAGAATACATTTCTCTCACTGACTACCCCCATACATTTGTTTACCTACTGCAGGCACTGATGATAACATGTACCTATGAATAAACAGAGAAATGAAAGAGAAGAGGGCTGGTTTTGCAGCCTGCAAAGGCATGAAAAAAATTATACCTCTGTTTGCTTCTTTAACTTAAAAATGAGAATGTACTTTCTACAAATGTAGAAAATGACAGGAGGTATGTATAGGAAATTGTAAGTTTGTCTAAGGAACTCAACTGTTTCAAAGAAAATAACAACAATCTCCTCTGAGAACCCTTCTCCTGTTGATTATGTTCTCATCACTGGCAGTAGGATTTCTTTCACCAATTTCTTTCTTGAAATCTTCTGCTCAAGTCTGAAGCCTCTTCACAGTGTTCATGTGGCGGTACTAATGGTTCTTTCCCAGAGTGGAAGAACAGCCATGTCCACCTGCAGCCACCTGGGCAGTTTGCTGGCAACTATTGATTTGGCATGTCAGACTGATGAAATGACAGAGGTCTTTGCAGATACTTCATCATACTTTTCATTATTATATAATTATTTGAGACAGTGTTTTAGATAATTACACTGATATTACTCACTTTCAATAGTTTAAGTTTTATATTAAAAATAATATTGAGGATACACAGAAAATCCCTGTCTCAAAAAACCAAATAATAATAATAATAATAATAATAATAATAATAATAATAATAATGAGAGCTAGATAAATGGCTCAGTGGGTAAGAGTACTTGCTGCTCCTGTAGAGGACCCAAGTTTGACTTTCAGCACCTACAGTAGATGGTTCACAATAGCTCTAGGACACCCAATGCTTTGGACTTCATTGGTACCTGCATGCATGTGTGCATGCTCATACATAGATACATACACAAAAAATTGTAACATGAGCCAGGTGGTGGTAGCACGTATCTTTAATCCCAATTCTCAGGAGGCAGAGGCAGGCAGGAGCAGGCGGATCTATGTGAGTTTGAGGCCAGACTGGCCTATAGAGCAAGTGCCGGACAGGCTCCAAAGCTACACAGAGATCCCCTGTCTCAAAAAACCCCAAAATAAGATGAAATAAAATAAAATAAAAATTGTAACATGAGTTCTAATATGTCTTAATAATAAAAGCCCAGAGTCAGATGTAGGGGAAAATGCTGAGAGATTAGAGAAATGAAGGAGCAAAACCACAGCCACCTTACCTACTCAACTTCCCAGCCGAAAAGAGACTGAGCTCCTGTCTCCTCCAGCCTTATCACTTCCTCTCTCCACCTAGCCATATCATTTCCTGTCTGTCTGTACAGTCCTCCAGACTTCTATGGTTAACCAGTGGCTAGCTCCACCTTCTGCTCTTCAGGCAAGCTTTATTTGTTAGAGTATAAACAAGATATCATTACAAAAAATAAAATAAATCGTTAAAAAATAATAATGGTGATGAGTTGATAGTTTCCTCATTGGTACAAGATATCAGTTCTGTGTGAGTGTCAGTGAGAAGCCTGGGCAACCTATGGGGCCCTGAGCAGTGGATCAGTGTCTATCCCTGGAATACAAACAGTCATCGTGTGCCCATAGCACAAAGAGGGATGCTCTCTCAGCCTGGACTCTTAGGGGAGTGCCTGGACCCTACCCTGAGGGAAATGACAGACTCTAGATATCCCCTATGTGGAAGGAATTGACAATAGGGTGGGAGGCTGGGAGGGATGGGGAGTGTGGGAGGAGGGGAGGGAGATGGAACTGGGATTGACATGTAAAACAAGCTATTTAAAATTAAAATAAAAAGTGATAATAAAAAGAAACAAGATTCCGGGCGTTGGTGGCGCACGCCTTTAATCCCAGCACTCGGGAGGCAGAGGCAGGCAGATCTCTGTAAGTTCGAGACCAGCCTGGACTACCAAGCGAGTTCCAGGACAGCCTCCAAAGCCACAGAGAAACCCTGTCTCGGAAAAAACAAAACAAGATATCAGTTCTGGAACTGTATGCCCTCTATATAATGTACAAAAACAAAATGCAGGTTAAGTTAAAGATAAATTATATGAATTGAGAGTTATGGTTTTCAAAGTCAGAGAAATAAAGAGTATGGTAGTTTGAATGTAATTGGCCCCCATAATTTCATAGGAGTGGCACTATTAGGAGGTGTGGCTTTGTTGGAGTGGGTATGGCCTTGTTAGAAAAAAATATGTCAGGGTAGGGGGGTTGAGGAGGTTGAGGTTTCCTATGGTCAGGGTACCACCCAGAGTCACAGTCAACTTTATTTGCCTGCAAGATGTAGGACTCTCAGCTACTTCTACAGCACCATGCCTGCCTGCAAGCTGCCATGCTCCCTGCCATGATGATAATGGACTGAACCTCTGAAACTGTAAGTGAGCCACCCGAATTAAGTGTTTTCCTTATAAGAGTTGCCATGGTCGTGGTGTTTCTTCACAGCAATAGGAATCCTAACCAAGACAAGAAACAAAAAAGGAGAGCAGCTGAGTGAGCTAGTGGCTCTGGATTAGAAAAAAGATGTTAATATAAAGTCATGATTATACAAGAAACACACAGATAGAAAAATGTTGTTAAAAATTCATGTGTTGTTGGTGACAGATTCTCTAGCTATACTGGTGAAGGACCTGTGAAAGCTCTGGGTAGGGAGCTTTATTAGCGTGCATAAGACCCTCTCTTCAATCCCCAGAACATGGAGAAGAGGAAGGGAAGGGAGGAGACACAGGAAGGAGAAGTGTACATCTAAAATTCATATATTTTCCATATATTTTTAATTTAACTTTTCACGCATGTCACTTTCAGTTCCCTCTCCTTCCCCTCCTCCCCCACCCCCCAATCCTCCCAACACATCACTCCCACCCCACCCCCCTCCACTCCCCAGGGAGGGCAAGGGCCTCCATGAGGGATTTTCAGAGTCTGTCACATCATCCCGGGAAGGGCCCAGGTTCTTCCTCATGTGTCCAGGCTGAGAGAGCATCCCTCCACGTGGTTCCCAGAGTCCTTCTGTATGCCAGGAATAAATACTGCTCCACTCTCCCAGGTCCCACAGATTGCCAAGGCCTCCTCTCTGTCACCCAGGTTCGGTGGGAGGGTGTCTGGATCAGTCACATGCTGGCCTCTCAATCATTAGTCTGGGGTCCATGTGTTCCCCCTTGTTTAGGTCAGCTGCCTCTGTGGGTTTGCCAGCACGATCTTGATTCCTTTGGTCATCACTCTTCTTTGCCAGGAGTTCAATTCGGTTCACAGCAGTGGGTGTCTGCCTCTGCCTCCATCAGCCATTGGATGAGAGTTCTAGGATGGCATATAAGGTAGTCATCATTCTCATTACCATGGGAGGGCATTTAAAGTAGCCTTAATGCCAGTTGGTGTCATTCTTGTAGATCTGTGAAGATCTCACTAGTGCCAGATCTCTCCTCCAACTTATACTGGCTCCCTCTTTTCTGGTATCTCCCATCCTTTTCTCCTCTATTCTTACCCTGGCTCAACCTTCCTACTCTCCCATGTCCTCCTCTCCCCTTCTCTTTCTCCCATCTCTTTCTCCCCTCCCTTTCTCCCCCCCAAATCCAATTAGGAGATCACATCCCCTAACCCTTCTCTGGGTTACCATGCATATCTCTCTTAGGGTCCTCCCTGCACCCCAGGCTCTCTGGTGGTGGGGTTGTGGGCTGGTAATGCCTTGCTCCAAGTCTAAAATCCATATATGAGTGAGTACATACCCATGCATGTCTTTTTGTGACTGGGTTACCTCACTCAGGATGGTTTCTTCCAGTGCTATCCATTTGCCTGTAAATTTCAAGATTCCATTTTTGTTTTCTGCTGAGTAGTACTCCATTGTGTAAATATACCACATTTTCTCTATCCACTCTATCCAGTTGAGGGGCATCTAGGTTCTTTCCAGGTTCTGGCAATTACAAATAATGCTGCTATGAACATAGTGGAGCAGATGTCCTTATTGTATGAGGATACATCTTTTGGGTATATGTCTAAGAGTGGAATTGCTGGATCATGTGGTAGACTGATTTCCATTTTTCTGAGGAATCTCCATACTGATCTCCAAAGTAGCTGCACTAGTTGGCACTCCCACCAGCAGTGGAGGAGTGTACCCCTTTCTCCACATCCTCTCCAGCATAAACTGTCATTAGTGTTTTTGATTTTAGCCATTCTGACGGGAGTGAAATGGTATCTCAGAGTTGTTTTGATTTGCATTTCCCTAATGGCTAAAGATGTTGAGCACTTTCTCAAGTGTCTCTTGGCCATTTTGGACTCCTCTATTGAGAATTCTCTATTTAGTTCTGTACCCCATTTTTTAAATTGGATCCTTTGGTGTTCTGAAGTCTTGTTTCTTGAGTTCTTTGTAAATTTTGGAAATTGCCCGTTGTCAGATGTAGGGTTTGTGAATATTTTTTCCCATTCTGTGGACTGTCCTTTTGTCTTGTTGACTGGGTCCTTTAAATTCATATATTGATTTCTGCTTTTTAAAGACAGTAACTTTCACTAAACTTGAAGCTCACTGACTTGCTTGGTCAATGAGCTTCAAGAATCCACCTGTCTCTACCCCAACCCCAGTGATGGGTTACAGACAGATATTTCCTTGCCTGGATTTTTATGCAGGTGATTACTGACTTGATGACTGAACTCAGCTCATCATGGTAACAGGGCAAGAACTTTACTGACTGAGCCATCTCTCTAGCCCCCTGAGCTGTGTCTTAAAGGATATAAGTATCTATGGAATCACAAATTGTGTATATAATAAATATTTAAGAGACACATCTTTATGAAAACAGATTCCCAATAGTATATGTATATATTTATTTCTCTAGAAAATAGAGCATAACTTTCTTCCTCCAGAGTATTAAATAGATTTAATGCTGATTTACTTCCAAAGGATGAAGGATGGAGAGGGAAAAACCATGGCTGTACAATGGAAACATCTGGTAAAATCGGTCTTAAACATGTAGTTCATGTTAACATCCCAGTGACAAGTCATGTTAACATGATAATCAGATGAAGTCAACTCACCTATGTAATTCATCACCAAACCCACAACCCCAGTCTATTCATTAAACAACACCAAGTGCTGACATATGCAGTACACCTAAGCAGTACTTCACAAAACTGAGTTAGAGCCAGAAAGAAGGAAAGACTGAATTTTTTACTTCTGAAACATGGCACCAACCCCAGTGTGGTGCTGATGAGGTGCTGGCTCAGAACAACAGCACGACAGAAATCCATTTCAGTTCTGAAGTTTCGTTGATAGTATTATACCACTGCTAATTCTGTTTCCACGTTCTTGTAGAAGAAGCTACCATTAAGAATAGTTGAGTAAAACATATATGGGAATAATCAACAATATTTGTGTAAACTTTTTTAAAATCTAAAATAACAAGAATCAATTTTTTTCCTTAAAGAAGAAACAATATAAAATGAAACCAATGGGAAACATGATGGCCATGGTAAGGGGTTCTCCTTCCTGTCAGGCCCACCAGCTTCTACACAACCCATCTGGTGGTGTGATAGTGCACAGCAGACCTGTCTAGGCAGACAATAGCAGTGAAAAGTAGGCCAATCTGTGTACAGAGCATAGAGTGGAGCTGGGGGGTGAGGCAGAGACTAACGGGAATCATGCCATTTGGAAGCCCTGCAAACAGGAAAAGCCTTTTCCGAGTCTCTCTCTTCACTGATATAGCATTAACATTTCTGACCAAATGTGGGTACTCATATTGTACCCTGTTTATCACAAGAGACACACAGGTTGACTAAACGGTAGCCTAGGCTCAAGGACTTGGGTTAACATTAGCATCCTCTCTACTCACAGCTATCATGCCTCAGACACCAGCTTTGCCCCAGCGTCTTCCACTGTGTCACGTGGATGACTCACAACTTCCCCACAGGGCTACAACCAAAATTAAATATTTCACATGTGGAAGAAGTTCGCGTTCTCGAGACTGAGGGCTCGGTTGATGGGTTCTGTTTTCTGCATATTTATTATCATTACTCACTGGTTAGTGTTTATTATGACTAACGCTAATTAACATTGTTTTAGTAAATGAGGACCTACCTCTGCTAAATGCACAGCAACCATTAAAATATGGATTTATCTTCTTGTTTACAAGTATCTCTTCATTCCTAATTATAGTATTCATTTCAATTATACTATTAATGAAGTCATACCAATGACGCATAAACAGTGTCTAAATTGGATATAGATTAAGACACAGAAACAAGAGCAAGAGTGAAATTAATTCTACCAGAGGGGTATTAATCATGGTTATATTATGTTAATGCAAATGTACAAGATACTTAAGGCATCCCCCATGTGCCCTAGGAGAATCTCATATTATCTGAAACAGAATTTACAAAAGGAATACCAATATTATTAGGGTTGCTTCATCAGCCTTGGGATATGAACAAAGTCTATGAGATTAACAAAAAACTCACATCAGGGTTCTACGTATGTGTCCCCATCCAATTGCCATTGTCCCCTTACTCTCCACCACACAAGAAAATATGTGGGGCTCTCTACTCTGAGCAGATGTAGAAGGTGTCTGTGGAGGCACTGGAATCCCTGGTGGTTTTGAGTTGCCCAATGTGGTTGCTGGGAACTGAACTCAGGTCCTCTGGAAGGGAAATATGTGCTCTTGAAAGCTGAGCTATCTCTCCAGCCCCAACTGTATCTATTTTATAAATAATCATCATAATCTCAATTATTTTATTATTCACCATCTTGGTATTTCCTTTTGTCCTTTCAAATACTTTATATGACTTCTTTGAATGTATTGATAATAAATTCTAGCAAGTTTACTCTTACTAAATCTATGTCTCACCCCCATGCATACACACACGCCCAAAGAATTCCTTATGATTTTTTTCCTCCTGCATGAATTTTACTTTTTATTTTTTGTCAGGTATTTATCAAAAGTTTTCCAATTTTACCATGCTGTGGTGGTAATTGTGCCTTCTGCTCTCCCCTCCTTCCCAAGTGGCTTTGTTTAGTTGATTTCTTTCTCTGTGTGTTCGGTGGTTTTGCAGGGACTGCATTCCCAGCATGCTACTGTTCTATTCTCCAGTTGATTGATCTAGCAAGCATTGCAACTTAGGTGAGATCCAGTTTTCCCATTGTCTTCAAAATTGCTCCTGGGCAAAGATTTCTCTGTGCTCTGTGGGAAGTCACCCTGCACAACAAAGCAGAACAGCATCCGGTGCCCAACCACTGATTCAGAACAGGCAGGCAGATGTTCATGCCAGGGAGCTACTATGGAAGAGGGGCACTCCTCCAAACCTTCAGAATTCATGGTGATACTAAGATCCATTAGCTTGATCAGGTTTCTCAGTTGTGCGCACAGAGTCCACTCCCACAGATTTTAAAAAAGATTATATTTTTAGAGCTTTTATTTATCTTTAACAATTATTTTTATCTTGTGTGTGTGAGAGAGTTTTCCTGAACGCATGTTTATGCACCATATGTGTACCTCGTATCTGAAGAGGCCAGAAGAGGACTTCAGATCCCCTGGAATTAGAGTTACAGAGGGTCGTGTACCATGTGGGTGCTGGGAATTGAAACCAGGTCCTCCCAAGAACAGCCAGGGCTCTTAACTGCCAAGCTATCTCTTCAGCCTTATTTTAAATTATTAAACAAAAAGTTTCCAAAACCTGGATGAGTGAGATGGTAGAAGCATTTTGGCATAAGTTGAGGACTTGAATTTAATCCCCAGTCCTGCAAGATGACTGAAGAGAGGAGAATTATCCTCTACCCTCTGCATGTATGCTGTGGAGTGCACATGAGCCTACACACACACACACACACACACACACACACACACACACACACTCCAAAACTAAATAAGTCTCATACCAAGCATTGTGGTGGAACCATTTAACACAGAATATAAAATAGGACTATGAAGTCCTGAAATCCCATGAAAGGCAACCAAAATTACCATATAGTGGTGGCTATCATTGGATAATATGAGCTGTCAAAAATTTTCTAACTAAATGGTTTCTACCTTTGTAGCTTCTTCAATGAGATGACTGTGGAGACTGAACGCTATACTGTGTCCACCATGACCTTTGCTGTTGTAGTCATCATAGGTTACTGATCTGCATGAGCTGGGTTTATAGGCAAGTAACACCCTGCCAATCAGCTTTGTCACTCATAAGATGGTCACAATTACCTTTATTCATAAGACAGTTACAGGGGCTGAGAAGAACAGTTTATGTAAACCAGCTAACAGAATCTAAATTACTGTATATACTTAGTAAATACTACATTTACTTTGTTTTGGAATTTTGTTTTGTTGTTGATTTGGTTTTAGTTTTTGAAACCGGGTCCTATGTAGCTTGAACAGAATTCAAACTCTATGTTACCACAGCTGATGTTTTTCTTCATTTCAAGATTTTTTTTTGAGACTTTTGTTAGAAAACAACATAGATTTCAAATGCAAATGTCTTTGTGGTCTGCCTTGCTGGTACACTTGAGTTTTTGATTCAGATAAGAACTCTAATCAGTCTCTTATTTTTCCATAGAAAAGCCCTCCCTTGTCTCATACCTACCCTTTCATTTGCATGTCAATAACCAGTCATAGGTTGGATTCTAATCCTCCAGGATCCAGAGGTAGAGTGCTATTCTGAAATGATATGATTGTGTGAAGAGAAAGTTAAGTTGTGTAAAGCCCCTGGAATTATATGTGTCACCCTATGAAGTAAGTGTGTGAGCCTTGTTGAAAAGTTGCCAGCCAGGCAGGGGGCCTGGTGGTTCAGGCTTGTGATCCCACCTAGACAGGAAGCTGGGTTGTGAGGATTGCAAGTTCATTGCCTGCCACCGGTATACAGCAAGTTCAAAGGTAGACTATTTGCCTGGCATATGCAAGGCCTTAGTTTTAATCTTCAAGATCACAAAGGAAAAAAGAAAATGAAATCATAAATCTCTGAAGATATTTTCCTAAATTGTGTTTACTTTTTAAAAAAGATTTACTTAGTTACAGCTATATGTATCTGTGAGACTGTGCAAAAGTATGTGCTTATTTGCATGTGGGGCTCACAGGACAAGAAGAGGGCAGTGGTCCCTTGAAGCAGAGTTACAAGAAATTTTGTGCTGTCCTGTATTGATGCTGGGACATGAACTCTATGTCTCTGAACACAAGTGTTCTTAACTACTGAACCATTTCTCCAGTCCCTAAATTATCTTTAGGTCGTTATTGCATTAAATTCATATTTGTACATAGAATTTAACAAGAATTAATTTTTTTGTCTTTTTTTCTTTTTCGAGACAGGGTTTCTCTGTATTGTTTTGGAGGCTGTACTGGAACTCACTCTGTAGACCAGGCTGGCCTCGAACTCACAGAGATCTGCCTGCCTCTGCCTCCAGAGTGCTGGGATTAAAGGCGTGCGCCACCACCGCCCGGCACAAGAATTAATTTTATAGGTTGAGAAAGGGGCTGTACTGGCTGGTTTTGGGTGTCACCTTGACACAATCTCGAGTCATCAGAGGAAGGAGCCTCAGCTGAGGAAATGCCTCTATGAGATCCAGCTGCAAGGCATTTTCTCATTTAGTGATCAATGGGGGAGAGCCCAGCCCATGGTGGATGGTGCCATCCCTGGGCAGGTGGTCCTGCGTTCTATAAGTAAAGCAGGCTGAGCAAGCCATGGGAAGCAAGCCAGCAATCAGCATCCACCACGACCTTGGCATCAGCTCCTGCCTCCAGGATTCTGCTGTCTGAGTTCCTGTCCCGACTTCCTTCAGTGATGAAGAGCCATGTGGGAGTGTGAGTCAAAGAAACCCTTTCCTCTGCAAATCAAGTTTTGGTTGTGGTGTTTTGCTGCAGCAACAGAAACCCTAACAAGACAGGGACTTTATAAGGGTTTCTGATGTTTTTGATATAAAGCCCACAGAAGACTGAAACCAGCTCTAACTTAGTAAACGCCTCCTGATCCCTGTGGCTCACGTGCACTGCTTCAAAATGATGAGCTGCCACCACATTCCATCTTCCTTCCTTCCTGCTGCCTGCCTCCGGCTCCTTTTCCCTTTCTTCAAGCTCGTTCCCTGGATGAGCAGGCATCCCCTTAGGGCATAAAATTGCCTTTCTGTCTTTCTGAAGCTCCCTCATCTCTGTAAGATATGCTGCGGTCTCTATAAGCTGCCTCCCACTCCCTGCTCTTGATTAGGCTCTCAGGGAATCTCTCAAGCGTTGGGGGATTAGATGGAAATCACTGTGGAAGAAGCCAGAGCACATCCTCCCCACCCCTGCAGTCTTTCCTCTAATTTGGGCAGAGATGAAAATGGAAGAGACAGCAGACACCGTACAGGCTTCCCTGGAAGCCTGGGTCCAACCCTAATGGTTTGGTCTACATCTTTTACTCATCTTTGGGTTCTAGCTAGCAATTTTTCTCCATCCAGACAAGTGCCAGAGGTTAACCTCCATTTATATTTAGATATATATGCAGACAAGAAACAAAGGTACAAACACACAGTATCTACTTGTCACTTTTAGGTGATACTCCATCTGCTTCACCTACAGAGAGAAATGGGAGTGTAAGCTCTCCTCTACAGTACAGTATCCACTGTGCCCAACCAGGAGACTGTGAGTGATTCAGACTGAATGCATTATCTCACTAGGGGCTCCCAGACACCCTAAAAATAAAAATACATTGTTACAGCTGAGCAACTGGAGATGTTGTTCATTAAAGCATTCTGCCTATTGTCACAGACATATGTGGAACCTGGAACAATAGAATCCATGTTTTCAGGAGATTAAAGAAAAAGAACACAAAAGAAAGGGTGGGGGGAATGAGAACATTTCTATCTCAAAAGACACAGATGTTATGTTTCCCAATTCTGAAGATGTGGACTGCAGCCAGCTTATAAAGTCCCTTGAAAATGACCCGTTACATCACAGGTGTAGATAGGGCCTTATCTAAAAAAGCAAGAACAGTCCCATTACAAGAAGAAAAGCAAAAACAACAACTTTTGAAGCCTGGGACAATGGAAAAGACTTTCTTGCATAAAATTTCAAGTCACTAACTACTTTGATTTTGTTTGAATAGCTAAATTCATTTCCAGAAGCCAATGGTGGAAATCTAATATGAAATTTAAAATTAGAAAGGGCAATCAGAAAGAGAAAACTATTGACTGTAAGCCAATATGATATACACGTCATGATAGGGGTCATTAGAGCTAAATATATCTTATCTAGCTTTGCAGAAATCCCTAATATATTAGGATTGAAAAATTCCCTCCATAAGTTAGGCGATTATCTTTTCAAATATTATTTCTCAGTCTTCTCCCTAAGCGTTTCAACTAAGAGAGAACTGATAAGAATAAGATAATATTTCTAAACCTAAGGATTATAGCCTGATGCAACAGAAAATATCACTAATTGTAATACCAGATACGAAAACTACTTTGAAGACTGATGGAGTGCATTCTGCAGATCTGTGGCTGAGCGGATGACCTCCTTTGAAGATCTTTGCAAAGAAAATAAACTACCATCAGTGAGATGACTAAACAGGGCCTGTGGAAACGCTCAGAGCCTACTTTGGGTGAAGGCACAGAAGCTACTGCATTAGATTGTAAGAATTGAAAGCCAGAATAAACCATAAGCAAAAGGGACTTAAGGGAGCTGGGGGGTGTGGGGGGACGGAACTCTGAACTGCAGCTCACATCAGTGCTGGCTTGACCCAAAGATTCAATGTTTTAAATTTTTTATCTTATTTTTAAGGTGTGTGTGTGTATGTATACGTGTACAGTGTGTGTGTATGAGTGTATGTACATGAGTATGTGTACATGTGCAGGTGCTCACAGAGGTCAGAGTGGCAGATTCTTCTGGAGCTGGAGTTACAGGAACTGTAAGCTGTCTGATGTACATATGTGTGTGCTGGGAACTGAACTCCAGTTGTCTTCAAGATGAGTGCTCACTCTTAGATGCTGAGCCAGTTTTCCAACCCACACTGATATCTGACTCCATCTCACAACTCTTGGCCTCTTTAGACATGATTCTTCATACTGGGTCCCTCTGCATGGTAGACGTTTTGATTTGAATCTGCTGTGTCCACTGAAGGCTCCAGTGACAATGTGGAGTCTTTCTCTGTCCCACTAGCTCCCCAGTAATGACATGGGGACTTACTACAAATTATGAAAGCTTGACCTGGCCTTAGCTTAGGCTTATTTCTAACTAGCTCTTATAACTTAAATTAACCCATTTCTATTGATGTACATTCTGCCACGTGGTTCGTGGCTGGTACCTCTCCTCCTGCTTGCCCTCCTGGCTTCTCCGCCTTTCTTGTTCTCCAAGCTCTCTCTTTCCAGAAGTCCTACCTAGAATACTTCCTGTCTAACTATTGGCCATTTAGCTTTTTATTAAAGCAATTTCAGTTTGGGTTTGGGGGGACTTAGTACCTTAAGGAAGTGGGGCCTGGCTACCAGGAGTAGGTAGGTAGGTCACTTGGGGCAGTAAGCTGTGAGGAAAATAAGCCTCACTTCAGGCTCCACCCCCCACTGGAGAAGCCACTCCAGCTACCTTGCCTTTTCTGCCATCATTTACAGTAACCCCTCATGATGCTGTTACAAGTAATCGGTGTGTGGACCTGGTTTTTACAAGTTTGTGACACTTTATTTAAGGAATTATAATTAAGGTGTACATATACTGCAAAGTAGCAAAAAAACTATTCAAAATCCAAGCGATTCAGTAGTACAGATCAAAAAAGAGCTAACAGAGAGTCGTGAGGGTGGCATTATGCAAGAGCCCCAAGCTATTGCCTAGATCTTCTTTTATGGGTCTAAAAGAAAGACTGGTTACAAAGGGATTTAATTAGTTTGGTTCTGTATTTTGATTGACAGGGGGAGTTATACAACCTTTTCCTCTACTGCATATATATATATATATATATAGTGATATATTGGAGTTATAAAGTTATAACCTTTTCTCTACTGTCCTTTCCTACACTGCATCTAATTTTCTTACTATGTATACCCAACTATGGATATGCAAAAGATGATTTATCTTACTGTGTATGCATCCAAAACAAGTTCAGGTGGATCAACCTTTTGCTCTGGTACCTAGATATAAACTGGAAATATTTTATGAATAGAAACCATCCACAATGTCCCAGGCATCAGCCTGGGAATCCAGCATGGGACTGATCAATACCCCCTGAATTTGGGTGTCAGTGAGGAGGCCTAGGGAATCTATTGAGCCTTGGGCAGCAGATCAGTACCCATCCCAAGTATACACACGGACTTTGGACTCCCATAGAACAATGTGAGGTGCACTCTCACCCTGAACTCTTGGGGAAGGGTCTAGGCCCTGCCCTATATGAAATGACAGAGTATGGACACCCCCATGGAGGGCCTCACCCTCCCTGGGGGAATGAGGGGATAACGGGGGGGGGGGTTGGGGGGAGGGCACGGGAGGAGGGGAGGGAATGGGAGAGGGACCTGGAACTGACTTGTGTAGCAACCTCGTTTCTTATCTAAATTTAAACTGGAAAATAAAAATAAAATAAAATAAAAAAAAGAAACCATCCACAATGGATGGCTATCAAGAGGAAAAGCAAGTTATCCTATTATTTGGAGTAGGGTGAATGTGTAGCTTGATGTGTCTTAGACGGCTAAGTACATTGTTAGGAGGAAGGTGTGTGTACAGCCCAGATCAAGCAGAGTCCCAGGCCGCTAAAGTAAACCTCATGCTTTCCCGCCCCCCCAAAACATGAGCCAAAATAAGCCTTTCCTTTCTTACTTCTGAAAAGTGGTTTGGTAACTTTGATGTGAACAGTGACTAAGGTAGCAGGTTGGAGAGTTTTTAGAGCCCCACACTTCATTTCCTGTCTCCCCAACAAAGAATGAGGGTTATTTCTTAGGTATTAACGTTCCCAAGAAGAGCTCTTCATTCTTCCAGGTAGTCCATGTTGGGTCACTCCTCCCTCCATGCACTAATCATTATGGTCTGTATTAGGGTATTCTAATTGGACTGGGATGCCTCAGATCCTCCATTACTGAATCTAAAGAAGGCTGGGAGCTGATGATTTGTGAGCCAAAGAATTACGTAGGCAATAGACAAGATATTCCTTTGAGACATAGCACTTTCAGGAGACACAGACAGGAACCACAGCTCACACGGCCCTCTGTCACTTCTGTATTGTCTTCCTGAGGGAGGTTGAATCATGGAGTCATATGAAATCATCCACACAAGTCTAGTGGAGACACCCATAAGGGTTTCCTGTTACATTTTTCTTTTCTTTTCTTTGTTTTTTTTTTCTTTTTTGAGTGAAATCTACTCAGAGAAAGGCTGAAAAGTGTAGCTCAGTGGAGGATACCTGACCTGCATGCACAAAGGCTGGGATCAATTCCTAGTAGCATGTCAACAAGTCTACCACCACCACTAATTTACCTCTAATTTACCACTAAATTACCTCACTATGTTTTCAGAAGGACTTGAAGTCTAGCCCAGCAAGCAAGTTTTGCTGTGTGGCTGAAAACCAGATAGGAATTAGAGTGCTTCCACTGACCTGGGTCTACAACAATGATACTCAGAGAAAACCATGGGCAGAGACCCATGTATAGTTCTCAGTTCTGCATTC
Organism: Mesocricetus auratus; assembly: GCF_017639785.1. NCBI lineage: Eukaryota > Metazoa > Chordata > Mammalia > Rodentia > Cricetidae > Mesocricetus > Mesocricetus auratus. Next base: position 10,236,494 of record NW_024429183.1, on the reverse strand, counting down.
TCCAGTTCTGTCTCACATGGTATCCATTCTTCCACCTGAACTGTTAGGAGAGATGCAGGCACAATTCAATAGACTTTCAAGGAGTTTCCTGGAGCTGGCTATTCTTCCTTTCAGTCAAGAACCCTAACCATTGCACCAAGTTTTAGGAAAGACACTCTTTTGTAGGCACAAAACTCCTAGCATACTGTAATGAGAACAAAGTTGGTCCCAAGGATGTTGTCTATAGCATGATGCTCTTAAACACTGAGTTGTGCCACCAGAGATACACAGCAGGTGGGAAGAACTGGAGCCATGCCTTGCTTTAGAAGGAGACTGAGAACATTGATGAGCTGGTCATGTACAGTAGGTGTCTTGTGTGATGTAACTACAGCATCCATTGAACTAGAATCATGCAACCTGGAGCCAGCAGGGGAGCCTGGGTTCAAATATTCTGTTCACATTGGCATAGCTATTGCCACATGATTTCCTAACAAATTAACTAAGGGTCACCCTGACTCAGGGCAGACCAATAATATTCGCTGTTTGAAGCTGTTTGAAGTTGTATAGTTAATAAGATTTTAGCACATGCTTCATTCGGTCAAGAGAGCAATTACTATTCATCTGAATTCATAACATCTCGATGTTACTAATGTCAAGCTAATTCTATGTGCCATAAACAAATGAAAAGAAAATAGCCATGCATAATTTTCAGACCTTGTGAACTTGGGCAAGTATTTGATCTCTGAGAACCAATGTGCTTTCCCAGTTAAAACTGTATAAAATATGCCATGTGACTGTTGCAAAGCAAATACTTTGTAGATTTGTCCCTTTTAAAACTCATGATGAACTGGTGCCCTGCTCAAAGCCACCTGAGGCCTGGTGACTGCACACTGGGGATCCCATCCCAGGGATCCAGCCCACCCAGAGACTGCCAGCATCCTAGTCCTTTCTCTGCCCACAGGATGAGGTAAGCGTAGGCTTGTTTCTGGACCACCTTCCAGTGCCCTGCTCAGAGCCACCTGAAGCCTGGGGACGGTCCAGCCCACCCAGAGGCTAGCAAGGCCCCAGTACTAGTTCCGCCACCACCCATGGGAGGAAGGCAGTCATCAGAGTATTGGACCTACTTGTACCCACCAGCAATCTTGTCAAAAGCAATCTACAGATTCAATGAAATCCCCATCAAAATCCCAGCACAATTATTCACAGAGCTTGAAAGAACAATTCTCAAGTTTATATGGAAAAACAAAAGACGCAGGATAGCCAAAACAACCCTGTTCAACAAGGCAACAT